>NW_018363880.1:0-286352 GCF_002078875.1 Numida meleagris | reverse complement strand
GGCACTCTTGAAGAGCTCTGTGGCTGACTATGGGCAGTCACGCCCAGGATCCCACCTCCAGCTCTGCAGCCCATTAAACTAAACCATTAAACTCAGGAGAATGCTACATGTAGTTGCAAAAATTTTCAAAATCAAGCCCAAGAAAGCAATTTTACCAGAAACTGTCTTAAACTGCATGTGAGGGCTGGCAGCAGGGAAGGTAGAAGAAAAGGAAGGAAAAGCAGATGACCTCTAAATCTGCATCCAGATCAATGAAGCAATTAGCAGCTGAGTAGCAGGTGACTGCTTGTAGACCTCTAGCTATCCTTGCTTGCTGCTGTTCTGTCTCATGGCTCAGGAAGACAATCATGCTGATGGACCATATTCCTGTCTCTGCTCTGTGCTTTTGCCTCTAAACAAAAGCCTTTTGTCACTATCAGGTGTTAAAAAAAGAATTTCTAAATCAAACTTACAATTTAGCACAGATGCTACTTCTTTCTTTATTGTACTTCCCTAATCACAAACTTATTCAGCCTCGATCACTCCTTCTTCTATGCCTTCACAGCAGTGTACATTTGAATTTTCCCTGCAAGGTTCATCTCACAGACCCAGACTGGCCTGTACAGCTCCTGTTGCCCCAGGTCTGCCTGTGACATGAGTCAGCATCCAAGTTTTCAGATGACAGCTCCAGAAAGTCTGCAGGAGGCAGCTGTACCCTGGGTTTTCTGTTCCTTTAGACTTTCAGTTCTGTCCCCAGATGTATGCTATACATATATGCACTAATCTTTTCTTTGAACAGTATTAAATTCTTGCCTCAATACCTTCCTGTGGCCTGCAGTGTTTAATTAAACACCATGTGAGAAGGTATTTCCTTTTATTAGTTTTGTACGCATCACTTTTCCATTTCATGGAGTGCCTCCTTGTTCTGATATTTTTAGACAGAACCCACTTTGAGGAAAAGACTTAAAATCTCCAAATCTCTTTATTTAAAATATACACACAGGCTGTAGAAAGACTTCTTACTTTTTCCTTTGAGGCTTTCTTGACATTTTAAGCACAAAGTTAAAAATTAATACAATACAATCTGAACTACATAAACTACTACTGTTTTGTTTGTGTTAATTCATTACTTGGCTAACAGAGTAGGAGCAGATACGTGATAGTAGATGGACTGATTTCTCTTCTGATCTCTGCTCTGTTACGCTTTGTTTTAGGAAAGCTCTTCTGCAAATATGTGAGTCTCTTCGGCCTCCATCCAATAAATAAAAACATGTGGTTTTGCAAGTTTTGGGTCAGAAGCAACAAGAGAAATTAATTGGTCACACAGAGAAAGACTCATGGCTGCTTATCCCCAAGGCATTCAACAGGTTCAGCTCCTTCATCCATTGCCCTGTGTTTGCATGGCTGTGTGGCTGCCCAGCTTGTTACTTCTTATCACCAGCTCTTTCTGGTGCTGGGCAGACCTACAGCACAGCGTTGTTTGCCTCACGTTTGTCCAGCATGGCCATGTTTCTCCCCTGCTGGTTGGTGCTGGGACTGAAAGGCAGTTGCCTGTTAAGTGCTTTGCTATTATAATCCAAGATTTACCCATATATCTCTGTAGCCATAACTGATGTGTGCAACTGAAACACTTAACAATCTGGCCATTGCAGAAATACAGATTTCTGTTTAACAGAACAAAAAAAGCCCAAGCTATTTTTTTTTTTTTGGACAAGGCTGCTGCTAAGTGGTTTGTTGTTGGTTGTTTTTGTTTTCTTATTTACATTTTTTTTGTTTAACAAATTATTATGTTTGATATAACTTTCATCAACAGTTGTTGGCAGAAGACCTAGAAATTAAAGTAAGAATCATAAATCTTAAGTCTCCAGGGAATGATAGGACAAAGAGATTTGACACTAAGACTTACTGAGGTCTCTATATCGGCTTGTTACCATTTTACCAGTGATATAATCTATTTTTAATAGATTATATTAAAAATATAATATAAATATAAAATAAAATATATAATAAAATAATAAATAAGCAATAAATAAAATATATAATATAATAAAAATATAATATAAATATATTAAAATATGTATTATATAATATACCCTATATTAAAGTATTAAGGGCACATCTTAATGAGACATCAAAAGAAGTTAACCAACTTGCAGCATAATTTCATTTAAAAATTTTTATAAATATTTATCTGGCTCCACTCCGATAGCATCCAAGACTATTTGATATTCTCCCAGGATGAGCACTGAAATGTGTTCAACATTACACTAAGAGTTAAGCTGGATAAGCCTATTCCTATAAGATAAATTCAGGTGTGAACTTGCAACAGTAAGGTAACTATTGTGCACATGTGGCAGCTTGTTCTGATGTCCACACCTCAGATTAATGAAGATCAGTCCAGTTAAGCAATGGACTTTTCCAAAAACAAACTGTATAATCCTTTTTACAGAATCAGCAGCCATGTGATTTGTAAGATGATCTAAATAGCTTGTTTACCAACAAATGAAAGGATTATATCTTAACTCAGTATAACTCCTTTCAGAGTAGTTTGTTTGTTTTAAATAGTAAACTATGCTTGTTAAAGTACACTGCTACCTGCCTCCCTTTTTGACCTCAGCAAAGACAAATGCATGTCTGGATGGACTATTCTTGGGGCTGTATGAGAAGTCTATGTCTAGCTTTTCATCCAACAGGACCCTCAATGTCCTTTTTGGCCAGGCTGCTCTTGATGAGTTCTTCTCCTAGACTGCCCTGACTCAAGTGTAACACCCTGAACTTGGTCTTGCTGAATCTCTTTAGGCTGTCATGGGCCCACTTCTCAAGCTTGCAGGGATAACCCAAACCTGGTGCAGTAATGGCTGGAATAGGGATTATGACTAAAACACAGCTGCTGGAAATACTTGCTATTCCAAAACTACATATATAATAGTTGAAGTCATGGGTAACCCTGTAGATTAAAAGAGGTAACACAGATAAAAAGAAAAAAAAAATAAAACAACTGCAACAGCAGAAAAACAACAAAAACAACCACCACTGCCACCATCAGCAACAAAACACCCTATGATTATTTATCCGTTCACCGTCATTTCAAACGAAAATGTGAAAAAATCTGGGTTACAGATTGGAGTCACACTTTGGTATGAATAAAGATCTGTGTAATAGACATACAGACAGAAATACTTCAGAGTTTTCTGCTATTTTGAAATACTTTCCAAAAATATGTTGGAAAATAAATTCTACCAATGTCAGGTACCACAGGTTTCTAGCAGAAGTACCTGACTATTTTATTACATGGCTACTCCTGTGAAACCAGCAAAAGGAGATTTTGTTTTGGCGAGTACTTGAGGAAATGACAGGCAAGCTGCTCAGAGAAGTAACCTTAGCTTGAATTCTCATGATTCAACCCACATTAAGGTTATCAGAAGAAGAAACATAACGAAACTATAAATAAAGGAGAAATTTCAATGGACTTAAGGAAACAATTAGTGACACAAACTGGCCTGAGAATTTCTAGGATTTGAGCATGGAGGAAGCTTAGACTATCTCTAAATCAGTGCACACAAACTTATTTGGAACTTGTCTCAGACTGCTGTTTGGAGAAGACTGCACAGTTCACTCTGTCTCAAAACAGGATATCATAAAGAATCAGTGATCCTAAAAAAATACTGAGAAAAGGTTCCATCTTTGGAAAAGATCTGTCCAAGAAAAACTGGAGAATTGTTGGGCTATTGTGAGAAGTTTGCAGTCAGTTCTTTCAGAAAATTTAACTGCATTGAAACAAATGACAAAGGGCTCCTCAGCCATATAATTAGAAAAGAGAAAAAGAAAAATGAGCATAAAAGTTATGTGCTTAAAAATTAAGTAGGCCTAAGATAAAATAGGGCAAAAACTGCAATAGTTTTCAGTAAATGTACAAGCCACAACTGCAGTACGAAAGGCAGAAGGAGAAACAGAGAACAGATTTTGGCAATGTAAAGAACATGGAAATATTTTTCACATTTGTACATTTGCCGCTTTTCTGCCTTTCAGTGTGATGTATTAAGTATAGAAATGTGTTAAGGTCTTGTCTTGGGCTGAGAGACAAGAAGTATGGAGATATTTGAATCTTGTTTTACTTGGTGTGGGACAAACCTTCAGAACTGAATAGCACATTACCTGATAGAAAACTTTTGCAGGGACAATGACAACATTGACATTAAGTTTCAGCAGTGTATCCCCAAAGTATGGATAAAAGGAATCACCTGAAAGACAAGCTGCTTAAGTAGAGAGTGGGGTGAAGGAGAGAGAGAACAGCCAGAAAACCATGGATAAGTACACTTTCAGAGGAAGATGGCTAAGATGGAGTCTGCTGGAGACAGAAGCTAACACTTATTCTGTGGGGTTTTCCAAGGCCCATGAACAGTCAGCTCTGACTGATGAAGGTTTTGCAAGGTTTCTCACTTGAGGATACTGCTTTTTTTATCTGATGACCAGTAAAGAAAAAATGTATTGCTATCTGGCCTACTTGCAACCTCATTCTGACTGATTATCCATACGGTGTCTGTTTAGTTTTCTCTCTGATGGGGCCATGGAAGTAATATGCTGTGACAGTTACAGCTGAACTTGTCAGCCAGGCTCATAAGCACGGGAAGCTGCAGCCAATCTCAGGAGTTATGCAAGAAGGGTGTGTCAGGGCTGGGGTCACAAGAAAGATGTGCCTTTGTCACAAACACACAATGGGGATTGCCACGTTGGAGGTGGAAGCAAAAACATTCTTGTGCGCTCATGAAAGGATCCGCTTTTGGACTGACCTCTTCAACTATTTTCATGAATAGTTTTGGCACAATAATAGGAATTCAGAGGAATGCATTAATCAAACTTTTTTTAATGAGAATTTGGGACATTGCCTGTACAGCAAAGGATCAAACTGTCACACATGAAGAACTGCACCAACTATTAGGACAAAAGAAGTGTAACAGGTCATGCACTTATGAACTAATGATAACAGGTTTTGGAAAAATCTGTGAATCCCCCATTTGGAAAAATCTCAGGAAAGCTTGAAAATGCTGGTCAATACAATATAGCAGAAAGCCACTGCATGTGACTGCAATGAAAAAGACTGCTGTAATTCCATGATAAATATTTCCACTCAAAACTGGAAAGTATGACCATTTCTGTAGAGGGCAGGGGCAACCTTTTTTGGAAAACTTTGTACTCTGCTATGCATCCATGTTTAAAAGAGAAGAATTCAAACTGGGGCGAACGCACAGACCCACCACTGATACAGTTTACCTGACATGGTGAGCTGAGCTGAGTCCCACTTGGTTTCACGCTCTTTCTTGTGCTCACACAACTGTGTGGTGAACCACAGCAAAAGAGAAGCAACAACTTTTGAGACAAGTTATCCTTATAAAATTCTAGGATGTAGTTCTCAGGATTACATAAAAATTAAAGGTATGTTGTTTAATTTCCTTTTTAGGAAAGGTTGGATACTGCAGTACTCCAGCAGACAACAGCACAGTAAAATTGTGTCTGCACGGAAGAATGAAGAAGAATGTACACTGCCAATAATAAAAAGTGTAAAAAGGTTAATGTCCAGATCCACAAAGGAAGTTAGGTATTAAAAATCCTCACACTAACAGTATGCGTGGGAGCTAGGTGCTTGTGCAGGTCATGCTTGATAGATCGATGAAGAATAGCAGTTCTTCTCTGAGCATGGTCCCTTGTTCCAGAGTACTGCCTGCATGAATGGAGGCCATAAGAACCTTGGTATTAGGAGGACACTCAAAATTGCCCTGAATTTCAACTGCCGAGATGCTTCTGGCAGGACTCACATGCCTCCTCATGGACAGCACCTCAAACACTTAGCAGGAGTCATTTATATCTTTGCAAAAACAAATCACTTCTGGTGGATTTCTCCTTTTATGAAATGTGGTGGTGGCTAAAATGTTGAGCAAGAATTGGCAGGCCTGTGATCAGTACTTCTTCAGCCTGCTGCCTTGGAGAAGGATTGTCCATTGCCTAACACCATGAGAGAGCAAGGATCATGAAATTGCTGCTTGGAAGCAGCATGCCAGGTGGTGCACAGGTATACTGTGTGAGGACTCACTGCCACAATTCATTCGGCATGCTAAAAGTTAGCGGAGGTTCAAAAGGTGGCTGGACAAATAATGAAAGAGAGGTCCAGGACAGGTGTGCATTTAAGACAAAGATAACATTTCCTTCTCAGGAATTTCCCTGAGATTCCCAAGTTCTGTAGCACAATTAAGCTAGCTCATAACAAATAAAATAGTAAAAACTGGCATTATTTCTTGTCTTACAAGATGAACTCCTTTTCTTTGCTAGGACAAATGTAACCCTATGGATGAATGTGAACTTCAAATTACCAATAACATCAACATTTTAAACAAGAAACATGTAATAACAGTTTTTATGAGCTAAAAAGTTTCTTCTAATGAGTTCTAACATCTTCAAGGAGATAAACATTTATCTGCAAAAAATTAAACGAAATCTTTTTTCCCCTAAAAGTAACTTTCTTTAGGTAGGCTCCTAAGTCCATGTCTTTTATTCAGAGGTGGCAAGAACTCTACCACTTCTATTTTCTATATTTTTTTCTGGTCAGCTGCAATCTGTATTAATAAAGTCAGGCCTAGATTTTTAAAGTCTGGAAGATTCTTTCCCTCTTAAGGATATCTCTTATTTTAAAAAACAGCTTATGATCCTCAGAACTGGAGAATGTAGAGAGATAAAGGCAGTTTCCCTCTCTGCCTTATGGAACATGTTGCTTTAACAGTTTAGTTAGTTGTACACAGCTTGCTTTTTTAGCCAGGTTGTGTATGCAGATGTATTCATGGAAAATAAACGACTCCTACAAACAAAATATATTTGTAGTGTTGATGTTATCTTGTGCCTCATAAACAGTGTAGCATGCTAACAAGTACCGACAAGATAAAAAGAGTGTTCATAAAAACGTCTGGCCTGGGAAAGCTGTTTCTGAATTTAAAAGCTACCTACTGTCACAATAGTACGTGCAGACTTTCTGAAGCAGCACCAGCTGCATTTTCAGGACCACCATTAAGCACCCATGTTAATTATTGAATTTTTCAGGACTGTGTAACTCCAGTGTAAGCACCTTCACAAATGCTGAGCTTCTTGCAAATGCTGTCAATGAGCAGATGCTAGCTGTTGTGTAACTTTTGAAAGTGTGGCTGTGGTTTAAAAGATAATCAGAGATCATACACTAAGGCAGTTCAATTTATGGTTTTTAAGCACTTGGAACAGTGCTTGGAACATCAGTATGTTTGCATCCAGAGTATCTTCCTCCTCAGAGGCATTTTGTAGGTGCAATGATGGAAGAGTAATCAATAAAGAGAAGCAGTCTGACTTGTTTGTAAATGCTCCATTGGACTTTTTCCTCCCTTGTTCATGTTTTTCATTCTTCCAAACTGTAACTTTTTAACATTAGACAGCTCTGTAACATTTACGTTGAGTAAACCTTATCTTTAAACCTTATTTACGTAAGTAACCTTATCTTCACTGACCCAAGCAATATCTTTCCCTTAAGTAATCTATTGTAGTTCTCAGTGGAGACTTCTACACAGCAACTGTGGCTATAGCTAGCAGAAATTTCAGGTGCTGGACTATTTTACGATATCATAGCATAAGCGCCTCCCTGCTGTTGCAGCTTTAAAGCAGGGTTTTCTCTAAGACAGTGAGAACATTCTTTGAGAGCCGTCTTACAATCACTCCTGCAGACATTAAGCATGGTAATGTAAAACTATGGTGTGCCTCAGACTGAGCTGGAGGACTACTGTATAAACAATAATAGTAGTGCTATATGTTAGATATAACTCCTGGTATGCAAAAGGCCCATTCCTGCTTTGTACATGCAGCCCAAGCAGGCTGCTGTAATCTGAGAAGCAACATCTGGTTCACAAGCTTTTTCTTTTCTAAAAAAAAAAAAAAAAAAAAAAAAGAAAATCCAGCCTCCCAAAGCCCACCCCTTCTAATGCCCATTTGCCCATGGAAATGACCAATAACTATCTGCCTTTTTAAAATTAGCAAAGTATCACTTGGTTGTGATTAAGCTCATTTCAAACTTGTTCCTCAGGAAATGCCACTATTAAATTCCAAGCAATACTTCTGGTGAACCAATCAGTTGTTCAGTATACAATAATAGAAAAATACATTTGTTCCAGGTGCTTTTTTTGCAGAACCTGACATTTGAGTCCATTTATTCTTTCTACCATCTCTCAAACACCCATCAGACTTTGTTATTCTATAATCCTCCAGGTTGCCCTATCTCTTTCTCATGTAAGAGACAGCTTGGGAAGGAAGAAGCTTTAATGAAAAGCCACAAAGTGAATCCAAATATCGACTTTGTTTTCTTATTTTGCAGCTGACACACATGTATTTTAAAACAGACTCTTCCATAAAAAATATCCCGTTAAAAAGATATTTAGAGCCTCAAATATTCTGCATGTTTTTCATGGAATTTATTCTCTTGTTTGCATGTTTGTTTATTAACTAAAATTGTCCATGGGATTATATAAAGTACAAAGGGGAACATGCTATTTTCTTCAAAGGTCTTACAGTCTAAGCAGACAGGCAAAGCACAAAATCAAACACTGTAGCCCAGATGGTGCTGGAAATTATGGTCACAGCTTTATAGCTTTGAAAGTATCTTAGACTTCTGTGTGTTTGGCTAAAAAAAATAAATCTATATTGCATTTGGTCATTTTAAGAGAGCTGTAAGGGTGACTTTTAGGTTCTGAAAATTAGCTGCATATAAGAAATCTTGAGCTGGACCACTAAAAACAATTGTGCCCCAAATGTTTGTTCACTTTTAAAAGCTACAAACAAGAATTTTTTATTTCCTTGCGCATTTTTTAACTTCATTTTCTGTTTGATAATAGGGAATCACAGTAGTTTAATTATACTGGCTGACAACTGTGGAGCTCTGAAAAAATTAACTTTGTTTGGAAGCAATTTTTATTACAAATTAGCTACCTCTCAATCCAAAAGTCAATGCCAAAAAGATTAACTTCTTTTTTTCACGTCAGAGTTTGAAGAGGAATTTGTCTAAAGCCAAAAAGGCCACTGAAAAGGGACTTGCTAAAGAATACAAGAGCAAGCCAAAGGAGAGTTCTAGAGAGGAGAATAACATGATCTAATCATCATGGGCCTAGGATTTCACAGTTGGATAATAGTTCAAATCCCAAAAGATTGAGCCACAGGCCTTGCCCCTTTTCTGCTATGCATTTTATTCTTCCTCTTACCTCATTTACAACTTCAGTGGATCCTCTCTTTCCAGGTTACAGTCATATCAGATATCTGCATAATATTCATGGTAGATTTTTATTAGTAATGAACTTTCCAGAATTGAATTAAAGTCAACAGCATAATTGTACCTGGAAAGAAAATACAGTGCATCTTCCTTCTGTTTTTAATTTAATTAATTTGTACTGTGAACAAAACCATAATTGTGAATAACCCTCCTTCCTTAGTTTTGCATGACTAACAAACAAAGCTTCGCTCTACAAAAGTAGCAATAACAAACTACTTTGCTTGCTTTCAACTGTAAGTGCTATATAGACTTGCCACATACATATTTTTACAATCAAGATGTGACTCTCCTGTCTTGCATGATAACTGAAAAACCACTGGACTTAAAATAAGGTAACAACGTAGAAGGCAAGACATTTTTAATCACTGTTTTTCTTTGCTTATTTTAAAAATCTTTTAAGCTCCAAAACCAAATGGATCTATAAGGAGAGATTTATCTTCCACAGAGATCTAAATTCCCCCATCTGCAATAGGACATTATAGTGCCCATCCTGGTCTTCCAGAGAGAGGCCTCTGAAGTAAAATGTGCTAATTATGCAGGAGATCCCTGGCATTTTTAGTGTTGCAAATACAGGAAGAGATATGTAGAAAAATAAAGAAACAAGCCTACTGACAAGTAGCTCTCAGATGTTCATCATGTGCAATACATTTTAAAAGAGTATTTTGCTGTCAAGTCGAAACTGTTCCACACTGTGAAAACAGCTGTGATCATTATGCTTGAAAAGTGATTTACTGGTTCACAGAACAGTTCTCTCCTTAAAGTTTTGCAAGGAAACATATTTTCAGAGCTAGAGCTGCACAGAAATGTATTATATGTATTATAGGTCAACTATCAACAAGCCAGATATTATTCTTCACAACAGAAAAAGCCCAGTAGCCCAGTTCTAAAATCCATATTCCTAAATAAAATGCTCATTGTTGTCTGCTTGTAGAAGCTGTTTTCTTTCTTGAAAGGCTGAGCAGGCAGCAGATAAAACTGTCTTTTTAAAAGCTCTGATCTTCATTTAGCAACCTTGACAGAAAATTAAAAAGCTAACTTTAGGTAGCCATGTTGGAAAATGTTCATGGCCTGTAAATATGATTACATGGCAGACAATGCAATTAAAGTTCCAAGAAAATAATTGGTATGTCATACATCGTCTATCTCGCTATACACGCACACCCATACATCCTTGACTACTCCCCCTCACCATGAAATTAGCACAGGGACTATGAGATACATCTGCCTTCACTTAACTATGGCCCATTCTTAGATACCTATGCATACTTCTTGCCTTGAAATTGGAAAATGAATGATATGTGATGCTATTTAGCCTATCCCTGGTTACCTCACTGAGAAGCTCCCCATCTATCTTGGCACCATCTTTTCAAGAGAGGAAGCACAAAATTGGACCACATAGGGTAAAGGTGGTGCCTCAACAAAGCCACAAGGAATCTAAATTTAAGTCTGCCATAAAAGCTTTGAAAATGATGACATACAAAGGAGAAACTAGGGGGAATGAAACACCTTAATTTTGAAAAACCACAATGATCCACCCAGCACTTTAAGAGCTTTGAGCTCTGAGGCATGAATTAACCACAGGCAGAGTTTAGCCTACTAAACACAGGCACTTATTCTTTGCAGCTGCCTAAAATGGGGTGAATGTGTCTTACAAATATAAAGCAGACTCTCAACATAGAATCATATAATTAGCTAGGTTAGAAAAGACCTACGAGATCATCCAGTCCAACCATCCACCTGCCACCAATAACCCCACTAAACTATGTCTCTCAACACATCTATGTCTGTTTAAAAAAAAATCCACACTCACAGTCCAATAGGCTGGGCACCTGCTTCAACATACATCTGGGATTCCCAAAGGTGAATAGGTGACCCTTCAATCTCGAATGCAAATTTCAGGATACCTGATTTAGCCCAGAGCACCCTTGTTCCGCAAAAGAGTGCTCTGCATTACTTCATCTTCTGCTTGAGTCCACCCAAAAAGCAGCATCTGAAATAAGCAGCCAGTGTAAAAATCTTGGCCTGGAGTTTGTGATTTCAAAACTTTTGTGGGTTGGTTATGTTCCATAAAAAGGTGCTGACGTATTTAACTGCAACAGTAATTAAATCAATTTATTGCATCATATGTTATTCATTTGTATTCATTAGTCAGTTATTGTTATTAATTAAGTTTTCTTTGTTCTCTCACTTGAATAATACTCTTTAAAGGACAACCAAATGGTATGAGGTGCTTTCTGAAACATTATGCTGCCCAGAGCCAGCAATGAGTAGAAAACTGTTATTTACATTAAGCTAAACTCTTCCCTACCTTACAGAAATGCTGACTCATGTTTTCTCTGAAGGTATGTTTTTGGGGAAACGTGTGCCAGTGTATGTGAATATCAAATTAAACTGAAAATAAACCTATACTCTCTGGATTCTACTTCCCCTCAATCAGCCACAGTTTAATCATTGCTTTCCTTAGGAGCAACACTGTGTTTCAGGTTTGGAGTTCTTTGTATTTGTTTTTCCTTTTTAAAAAATATTTATTTTATTTTATTTTTAATGTGCTCAAAAGGGTGAAATTGTAGGAGATGGAGTACAGGGACAGAGGAAGTTCAAATGGAAATACAACGTGTGGCATAGCCAAATGACAGTCTACAACCATTTGCACGTTACTAAACTTGCTCTTACAGTCAGAATTTTCCAAGAAGCCTGAGGAATGTCTTTGGTGAAAACACTGCCTGGTTCTGTAAGAAGTAGAGAAAAAAGTCTGCAGCTTACTTGCTGCACCCTCTGGTGAACTTCACCTCCTGTTGTATGTAGCTGAGCTGCCACAGCTTCATACTTCCTCCTCTTCTGGGCCTTTTACTGCCCTCACCCCAGCCCCAGCTTGGAGGTGTTTAAGTGCCTACCCTGCAGGACAGACCCCCAGCCTGATGTGTGAGTGTGGCTCTGCTGACCGCAGTGCAGTGTGCCTCGGAACCTGCCTGCTCTCATCATGAGGCAGAAGAGGCCAGCCAGGCAGGCAGACCAGCTACACATGCCTGGCACCAGGCCCTGGGATGAGAACAAACTGTAGCACTGTGTGGCATAGGTACAAGCTATACTTTTGTGGCTTTGTGCACCCATGTTCATGAAGTAGAAGCCAGGTATGCAAATATGGCCTTGTTTGCAATCAAACATGACTGGCTAGGCAAAAGAGCAATTCCGCTACATACTGAGCAGGTACACCAAGTGCCTTAAAGCTTATATAATTATAATTTATATTTATAATTATTAAAAGTTTTTTTTTCAGTGACAGTTTTATTTCTCCTGGGATCATCAACTTTGTTTTCAACACCATATGCTTTATGACACTGTATCTACAAGCAGACTGAGAAACTTAACCCTAGAGCAGACAAAACTCAAAGTTTGAAGACCTCACTCCAGCTCTATCTGCAGAAGCAGATATTCTAATCCACTGCAATCAGAAGACATCACCAACTTATTCAAATTACTAAAACATGTACAGTAAAAGACTATTCTTCACAGAACTGAAATGGGGGGGATACCATTCAGTAGTCAAGAATATGAAAGGAGTCTTATGGTTGCAGTCACTCCACTACACTTATGGGACTTGTCAAACTGTAGAAGAAAAACTGCTGAACTCTGCAGGAGCCAGAGATGAGCTTTTGGGAAAAGGAAATTGAACACGGGATCCCACTGCGAAGACATAGTCTCTTCTCGAGGTAATAGAGATGATGGTGGCTTATTTTGCACACTATCTGAAAGACAGTTCTTTCTGTTGGTCCTTGAAGTCATTTTGGTCTGCCCTCCCCAGGGCAAGCTTGTGACTGGAGCAGGTTTGCACTCCACATGGAATGCCACAGAACAGCCATATACTTCCCTTGGCCTACAGGCCTTCCAAGGGACTGACTGCTTGTTATGCCTTGAAGCCTGACTTCACAGGATAAGGCAAGAAGGAGGTGCAGGTGTCAGAGGGCAGATTGCCCAGTTTTAAAAGGAGATTTCCAGCATGGAAATGTTGTGCATGGCCTAACTTTACTGGTTGCTAAACAAAGAGGAATATACAAACAGGCAGTCATGCTCACATAGATGTTCTTAAGGAAACCTTTACATACCCCTCTTCTTTCTTCTAAAAACACATTTCCACTCCTCATCTTTCAGTTATAGAAAAGTTCTCATTCTGTGACCTCGATAGAGAATTATATTCTGAGACTAAGATGCTGACCCCTCTGCAGTGGCCAGAGGGTAGCTTACATCATTCTTGAGATAGGCTGTTTTTCCTCTGTGATGTCTCTAAAGGCAGCATATACTACTAGGAGGGCATGTCTGCAGCCATAAGGGCAATAATCTCCCTGGAGCCAGTCAGTCCGTGACCTTAAGTGCACCATTTCAAAACTACACCTCAAGCCTTGTCCTCATTCTTACTCCACTCTCTGCAGAACAAATCACACCACTCCTGTTTCATAACTCTGAGAGGCTACTGGCCTGCCTTGGCTACGGTGCTGTCAGCAGCTTTCTGGAGAATGGAGTTAAATGTCGTGGGATAGCTTTAAGGCACAAATCCTTCTTCTGGTTTTTCTTTCAGCATTACCTCGAGTGCCTGTCCTTGCTGTTCACATTTCCCTTTCACAGTTTGACAGTATGTCTGAAAGAGTTTGGATGGAGTTTATCAAGAACAACATTATGACTAATGTATTTTCATTGGTCACAGAACTAATTTTATCAATACAGCTAATTAGCTCTTTTCTCTGGTACTTTTTTTTACATGAAATATTCAGTTTTCTTATCTACTGGAATTCACGATGTACAGACAAAGACATACCACAAAGAGATGCATTATGAAATCCGCACATCACTGACACTTATTCACTGAAACATTCCAAATTATCTTATCTGAAGGATAAAAGAGGCAGAGAGAGAAAACTGGAAGAAGATAAGGCAGACTATCACTATGCCCAACACCTGGGTCTGGCACCTCACTCTACAGATGCATCCATCTGAATTCTTAGTTACATTACTAGCATCTTAGGCTGACTCCTGTCCATTTCTGGTACCTCTGATAAGCTACAGGCTGCCTGCTGACACATGTTCACCTACCAAACAAATCCTTATCAGCCCTTAAAGTGCTGGGCAAGTGCTGTAACTGCACCGTGCCACATACCAGCCCCTCCAGGCTGCTGGCAGTGGCTAGTGAACCACAGCCACACTGTGCAGCAGGACAGGGGAGCTACAATATCACAAGGCAAGTCAGCTGCATCTCTGTTCTCCCTGTTAAATATTTATGGAGTCTATCCTTAAAGATCTCTACAGCCCTCCAGGTAATCTAATGCAAGTCTTCATTTTCTCTGTTGTTAGAAAGTGAACTGAAAGCTGCAGATTACTTGCTCCATTTTATCTTAACTAGCATGTAAATAGAGAACATAAATCCTTTTAGATGTCTTTCGTCACGGAGTCACAGAATCATAGGGATTGGAAGGGACTCTGGAGATCATCTAATCCAACACCCCTGCTGAAGCAGGTTCCCTAGAGTAGGTTACACAAGAAAGTATCCAGGTGAGTTTTGAATGTCTCCAAAGAAGGAGAGTCCACAGACTCTCTGGGCAGCTTCTTCCAGTGCTCTGAAACCCTCAAAGATTTTTTTTCTCAAGTTCAGATGGAACTTCCTGCATTCCAGTTTGATCCCATTGCCCTTTGACCTGTCTCTGGGCACCACTAAAAAGAGCCTGGCTCCATCCACTCAACTCCTGCATAGATATTTATAAGTGTTGATAAGATCCCCTTTCAGTTTTCTCCAGGTTGAACAGTCCCAGGTCTCTCAGCCTTTCCTCGTGAGGGAGATGCTCCAGGCCCCTAATCATCTTTGTGGTCTTCTGCTGGACTCTCTCCAGTAGTTACCTGTGTTTCTTGAACTATGGACCCCAGTACTCCAGATGAGGTTCCACAAGGGCAGAGTAGGGGGAGAGGAGAACCTCACTCAACCTGCTGGCCACTCCCCTTTTAAGGCAGCCCAGGATACCATTCTCCTTCTTGGCCACTAGGGCACACTGCTGGCTCATGGTCAACCTGTGGTCCACCAGGACACCCAGGCCCTTCTCTGCAGAACTGATGTACTTACGGGACCATGCTCCTCCTTCAGTCTATTTTTTATTTGATGGGGTAGGGGATGTACCTCTGAGTGACAGGGAAGAGCCAGGGAACACCGTCACTTTAGGAAGCAGCGGGGGAAAAACTCAGATTGGTCCCAGAATCCTCTGGGACCTCTCCTCCAAAAAGGTAACAAGTGTAATAGTCCAGCTGAGGTGCCTCTATATGAATGCATGTAGCATGGGAAATAAGCAGGAGGAGATGGAAACCATGTTGCAATTAGGAAACTATGACTAAATTGTTGTCATAGAAATGTGGTGGGATGGCTCATAAAACTATGGGATGGCTCATAAAATTATCATACTATGGTTGAGGGCTACAAGGTTTTTAGAAGGGATAGGCAGGGTACGAGGGGTGGGGGCATTGCCCTCTATGTTAAGAAGGGGATAGACTGCAAAGTGCTGCCTGTGAGAAACAGATTGAGAACTGAACAGGTTGAGAACTTGTGAGTTAAAATCAGGGACCAGATGAATAAAGAACATCAGGTGGTCAGGGACTGCTGTAGGCCTTCTTTCTTCAGCTACAAGAGATCTGATGATCACAGGCGCTCATCCTGACGGGGAAATTCAGTCAACTGGATATCTGCTGGGAAAACAACATGGAGAGCTGCAAGCGATCCAGGAGACTCCTGGAGTCCATTGACAATAACTTCCTGGTCCAGATATTGGACAGATCAACAAGGAGTGAAGCATTACTAGACCTGGTAGTCACCAATGCAGAGGAGGTCATCAAAGAGGTTAAGACTGGAGGCTGCCTGGGCTGTAGTGACCATACCCTGGTGGAGTTCACGATCTCGAAGAATATGGGCTTGGTAAAGAGTGGAATCAGAACCCTGAGCTTCAGGAGCGCAAAATTCAGGCTGTTTAAGGAATTGTTGGATGAGATCCCTGGGAAACTATCCTTAGGGATAAAGGAGCAGAACAGAGCTGGCAGCAATTTAAGGATGCCTTTCTGAGAGCAGAAGAGCTCTCCATTCCCCAGCAAAAGAAATCAAGCAGAGGAGGCAGGAAACCAGCATGGCTGAGAGAAGACCTGCTGTTCAAATTGAGGGAAAGGAAAGAAAAGGGAAGAGTATAAGCAATGGAAGCAGGGATGGGTGGCCTGGGAAGAATATAGGGATGCTGTCCATACATGCAGAGATGGGATCCAGAAAGCCATTGGTGGAGGTAGAATTAAACTTGATGAGTGATGTGAAAAATAACTAGAAGGGATTCTTTAGGTACCTTGGTCATAAGAGACAGGCAAAGGAGGGTGTACCCCCTCTGATAAATGAGAAGGGAGAGTTGGCCTCCTCAGACATGGAGTAGACTGAGGTACTCAACAAGTTCTTTGCCTTGGTCTTCTCTGGCAACCAGGCTTCCCATGCCTCTCATGTCCATGGACTTCTAGTCAGGGATTGAGGGAGCAAAATCCTTCTCACTGTGAGACTGAAACAAATACAAGATCACCTCATGAGTCTGAATGTGTGTGGGCCAGATCCCATCTCAGGGATCTGAAAGAACTGGCTGATGTGGTTGCCAAGCTACCCTCCATCATATTTGAAATGTTGTGGCTGTCAGATGAGGTCCCTGGTGAGTGGAAAAAAGGAAACATCAATCCAATATTCAAGAAAAGGAAAAAGGAAGACCCAGGGAACTACAGGCCAGTGAGCCTCACCTCTGTGCCTGGGAGGATCATGGAGCAGATCCTCCTGGAAGAGGTGTTAAATCACATGAGGGACGAGCAGGTGATCTGAAACATGGCTTCACCAAGGCAGTTTGGACTTGACCAGTCCTGTGGTCTTCTACGATGGAGTGATGGTTTTGGTGGACAAAGGAAGGGCAACTGATGTCATTTATCTGGACATATGCTAGGCCTTTGACATGGTCCCGCACCACGTTCTTACCTCTGTGTTGGAGAGAGATGGATTTGAAAGCTGGATGGTTAGATGGATAAAGAATTGGTGGAATGATCATAGCAGAGGATTGTGCTCAACAGCTCTGTGTCCAGGTGGCGGCCAGTGATGAGTGGTGTCTTTCAGGGGTCCGTCTTGGGACCAGTCTTTGTCAATGATATAGTCTATGGGACTGCACGCACATCCTCAGCAAGACTGTAGATGACATTAAGCTGAGTGGTACAGTTGACACAGTAGAAGAGAGGGATGCCATCCAAAGAGACCTAGACAGGCTCAAAAAGTGGGCTCATGTGAACCTAATGAGGTTCAACAAGGACATGTGTAAGGTGTTGCACTTGTCCCAGAGCAGTCCCAGATATGTCTAAAGGCTGGGAGAAGAACTCATTGAGAGCAGCCCTGTGGAGAAAGACTCAGGAATCCTGGTGGATGAAAAGCTGGACATGAGCCAGTAATGTGTGCTTGCAACCTGGAAGGCCAGCTGTATCCTGGGCTGCATCAAAAGAGGCGTAGCCAGCAGAGCAAGGGAGGTGATTGTTTCCTCTACACTGCCCTCATTGAGGCCCCCTCTGGAATAGTGTGTCCAGGCCTGGGGCCCCAAGCACAGGAAAGATGCAGAGCTGTTGGAGTGGGTGCAGAGGAGGGCAATGAAGATGATCGAAGGGCTGGAGCACCTCTCCTATGAATAAACACTGAGGGAGTTGGTCTTGTATGAATAAACATTGAGGAAGTTGACCTTGTTTAACTTAGAGATGAGAAGTCTCTGGGGAGATCTCATTGCAGCCTTCCAGTACTTGAAAGAAGCTTATAAGTAGGAAGGGGAGCAAGGGAGCAACTTTCTACATGGTCTAATAGTGATAGGACAAGCGGGAATGGCTTTAAAAGAAGGGAAGTTTAGCTTAGGTATTTGGAAAAAATTCTTCGCTCAGAGGGTTATGAGGCACTGGGACAGGTGGCCTGGAAAAGCTGTGGATGTCCCATCCCTGAAGGCATTCAAGGCCAGGTTGGATGGGGCCCTGGGCAGACTGGTCAATGATCTTTAAAGTCCCTTCCAACTTAAGCCGTTCTATGAATCTATGATTCTTTTCAGACCAAGTTATTCTAGATGAGTCCATCTTTTTTTGTAGGCCATTTATTAAGACTCTTGATTATCTCAGTTCGTCTTTGCTTTCTCCAATCCTTCAAACTACAGTATTAGAACAACAATCAAATTGTGACCTAAGGATTTAGAAGGCTAGAAGAAATAGAGTGGAAGAAGTGAAAACTGCAGTATTGCTGACTTTGTTCATCCTGGATCTAGTGTACCCCTTGCAGCCATTTCTCTGCAAATTGCTTTCTTTTTAATGCATCCCCATTCCTCACGTCTGTACTTGATTGCTGCTTTCTACATGTAGTTACTAGCATTTGTTGTTGAAATGCATGCTATTTTTTCCAGTTCATTTCTCTAATTTATCAAGATCAATTTGAATTCTATTCCTGTCCTTTGGAACATTTGCAGACCCTCCCAAATTGTCATTTAGAAATTCACTAATGCAAATACATTATAGTACAAGACATCTTTGGAGCTCCACAAATAATTTTCTTCTGATTACACAGTGTGTGCATCACACACTAGATATTTCCAGGCCACATTTCCTTTCCAAAATTTATGAGAAAAACCTGCAGGACAGAGCATAAGACTTTCTTATCTCATATATATCTTCCAGGCACTCGATGTTGCAGCTGGCATCAGAATGGATGATTTAAGCCACAGGACTGAAAACCACTGCTCCTGCTGCTATCATTCTCTGTAGATGCTGCTCTTTGATGAGCTCAGCCAAACCAGAGAAGCAGAGCCTTTGTATTCCAGCACACTTGCAAAGATAATCTAAGAAGGAGCATATGAAATCAAAACAGTTTCTACCTTTTTGCTGGTTTTGGATTGCAAGAAAGAGGCCAACATTCAGCCCTTAGCAGACAGTGGTGTGCATTTCCCACTGTTAGTGGTGGAGGAAGCATGCAAGTATTTCAGGGATTAACTGGGACATGTTCCTTAGGCATATGCTTTCTTTCTCTTGATCTTTATGATGCAGACAATGGATATGATCCTGAAAATCTCATTATCCAGCACCTGAGTCCATTGAGCTCCCTTTGCTGTGGAACGACTATGCTTCTTGTGGTTGTTTTATATGGTCTTTCACTTATTAAAGCTGCTGTTTGAAACTGTGTTACAAAAATGAAAAAATACAGTTTTGAAAAAGCTTTCTGCATTTGAATTACTATAGACGTTTTACTAGTCCCAGATTTTTTAAAGTAGTTTATATTTTACTTTTCAGTACAGCCAAGACTTCTGATTTTAAAAGATGTCATGACAGAGGAAGGATCGATGCTGTATCCAGATCTTGCAAATAAGATCCCGTTATTTTGCTTTTCCCCTGGCTTGCAATTATCTCAGTGGAATTCTCACCTGCTTCTTCCAGGTGCTGCCAACACAGATTCACAGGAGCTATATTAACTTCTAAAATGCCAGTTAACATCATTCTAGAAAGCTGCTTGTTTTCATCTTACTGCCATCAGCTGAAAAAAAAAAAAAAAACAACAAAAACAGAACAACACTCCTCTTTTCAGCAGCTCATTAAATCTTATTAAAATACGTGCATGCAAAATAGGTAAATAAACTTCATAAATCCTCCGTGACAGTGTCCAGCTTGACAGCCTTTATTTTTCCTCTTTTTTCTTTTTTTTTTTTAGTAGCAAGCTACCAGGCTGGTGAGAAAGGATACCTAAGTGCCTCTTTCTTTTCCCATAGCTTCATTTAATTTGCGACGTTACTAATTCATGCAAAAAAGATTCAGTTCTTTACTCTGTAAATCAGAGTGACTCCACAAATGTTTTCCCTTACAATAGCTCAAATAAAGCAAAATCAAAGCTCTAAACTTGCCTGGTTTTAAGCAAAGTATTTCTGTTAAACCTAGCTAATATGTTTTTAGTGTTTTTAGGTATCTTTTTTTCCAGTTTTCTTACATATAGATTAGTACTGTACTATTAGTACATCATTAGTACTATGTGTCAGCTATCAGAACCTTCACAAAAGAGCAGCTTGTGTTTCTCTAGTTTACAAAGAACAAATAAGAACCATTGATTCCCAAAGCAGCAGTTTTGATAAGAGTAGCTGTTTAAGTGAAATGTAGATGGGATAAAAGACTGCCATCTGCCTTCCTGTTTTAATTTTTGTGGTCAATTCTGAAGGCCTGTATTTATCATTTATGCATATACACACATATGAATCATAGCTGCAGGGGAAATGGGGTGTACTTGAGCATTATTAATTTAATAAAACACAATAAAATGTGAGAAAAAAAATAATTCCTTCTGTTATTTTTAAAGGCATTTTTATCTGTTGTTTGAACTTCAAACAGAGCTAATGCTAAGAAACCCAGTCTTAATTTACTTAATTGTAATTCCTTCACAAAATCATCCACTATCAGCATTCCCTACATGATCTCTGACACAGTCAGATGAGATTTTTTGTTGCTGTTTGCTACTTGGGCATGTGTTCTACAGTTATTGATTCTCTGCCATCTACGTCCTTTCCTCATTATCTCTGAAGAGGAAATCAAGATGAGAAACATAATTGCTGCAAATTGGTTAATTTATAGCTGTCATTTTCTTCTGTGACTCCTTTGAGCAAAAGAGCACAGTTCATCACTGCACTACTCAGACCATTCTCAGCTTCTAAATATTATTACTACCTACTACTTGCTCAGTTAATATTTGGGCTTATCAGGATTGGAAAGAAAACGTTGAAGGCACTTGGAATTAGTCCTGGCGTAAGTGCCAGCATCATAGCACAAAATCTTCCAGAACATGTAACTTGGTTGTGCTGTTGTCCAGCATCACTCAACACTGACACTGCATCCAGCTCCTCCACCACCTCCTGTCTGGACTCAGGGTGGATACATTATAGCTATAAACAAGGGGTTGCCTAGTGGTGAAACATGTCATTTTCATTCTGAACACAGCGGCACAGAATACCAAGAAGAATATTCTACATAATATTTCACTGTTATGGAATCTAGATTTTAATTTTTTTTTATGCCTGGAGCTTTAGGTTACTAGGACATTTTAGCCAGAACCTAACATTTGGCTTCAATTATATGTACATATATTTATCAACAAACAAACAAAAAACAACAACAACAAAAAACCCACCAATACTAACAACAACAAAATAACAGAAAAACATGTATTTTTCTGTAATTTAAAATCTAAGAAGAAATTTGAAAAAACTAAGGAGTCTTTGCCAGTTTTGCCAGTTCTTTGATTTAGATGAGAAAAAGACTATAAGTGGTAACTGTGAATGAGCAAGAAATCTGGAGCTGGATAAAATAGCAAGCACTTGATGGATAAGCCTTGAGCTCAGATGAAGGGAATGAACATCTCTCTTGCTACAAGAATGTAACAGTCCCTTACTGCTTTTCAACTTTAGCACCCTAATGCAACTAAGATTACATACCAATCTGCACAATATTTCCTTAGATGGCAAATTAAACAACACATGTTTCAAGCTATTCTCTGAGCTGTGTCCAGAGCACAAAGACATTTCCTGGTAGCTGCTGTTGGTGGTTGTAACTTAGTGAGCACGATGAGAAAAAGAGGCTCAGGCTTGCCATGCTCTTTAAGCGGCAAGTTTAATGGTATCTTGTAGCCGAGATGCGTGCAGCTTCTTAAAACTGTAAACAGAGACTTGCTGCTCAAACAGCAGCTGCAGAAGCATGCTGACAATTTCATATGGTGACAGCAGCTAGTTTCAAAGATTAGTCACTGCTATTGAGAATATTTGTTGAGAACTCACTCTTTATGCTTGCAGATTACAAAGGTTTACTGGCGGTCACGCTAACCTAAACAAACCATCCAGTTGCAACAGTTTCCAAAAATCTTCTAGACCCAGTTTATCACCAGCTTCTTTCAGCCACAACAAGATGCAGAAAGGCATACAACTCCTTTAAGACTGATTTTATCAAAGCAAACTAAGCTAAGGAGGAACTATATACATTAGCAGGGATTTCCATTCAGTTCTAATTAGGCTGCATAAAAATGTCTCCAAACGTATTTAATTTATATGCAGTAGTACAATGTTCAAGGCTTAAAATTTTAATTTATGGGTTTGGGCGGTTGTCTGATTTTTTTATTGTTTAATGATTCTGTCCTCACTTGGCAATTTGCCATTGGTGATCATAGAGTTTGTGCATGCCCCTAGGTATTTATATCCATAAAACTGATAGTGTATGAAATGTCTTATATTTGAGAAAACATGACTGTTTTATTTTCTTCTGAAGTGACATAATTATTCCTGCAGGATACGTGGTCAATTGAAGATTTTAGATTCTTAGTATTGAAGAATCCTATATATTATTTCTGACAACCAATGTTTTAATTTTGTGGAGGATTTAGAGTCTGTTTAGTTAGTGGCTGTATTTTCTTTAAGTCTCGCACTGGAAGCTCCCTGGAACAGGGGCTATCTTTGTGTTGTATCACAACTGAAACAATAACTTAGAAAAGCACTGCAAAAATGAGACTTTCCTTTAATCATACACAGCGTGGTGTTTTGCTAAAACTACACAGAGAAATCAAGGCAATGCGGCACAAAAACTAATACGAGTAAACACAACAAAAAATCTATTAGCTATGTTCAAAAAGAAAGGAACAAGAGGCAACAAAATTTAAAAGTTAATTTAAAAAAGGTGGGAAATCCTTTTGTTATTCAAACAGATCTTTTAAAATATCATTCTTTTTGTTGTTGTTGTTGTTTCAAATACCATTAACAATGTACTTAAGTAAAATTGTCACTCATTTGCCAATAATAAAAATGTAAAATCTTGAGTGCTAAAAAGACAGGAGCGCAAAGTACAAAAGGCATGGACATATGAAAGTAAAACCAATTCAAATTCTTTTGGATATAGTCTGCAGGTTCAATAATGGGACAACAGTAAGGCCTCTCAGTCCAGATACAGTTAGGAAAAACAATGGTATTGTCCCTCTGTAGTGCTCTGTCTTTTGTGAGATGGGCTACAGTAAAAATTCAAAGCACCTACACCTTTAGTGTCTGCCCAAGTTCACCCAGCTGTTGAAGTAAAATTGTTCATGTCCTTTCTAACACAACTGCTGTCAAACACAGCAAACCCAAGAGTTATTCTCAGGCTCCCTTTTAAACAGTGTTCCCCTTAGCATCTAAACATGAACTGTATTCAGCCCTGGGGGCCCAGCATAAGAAGTACATGGACCTATTGGAACAGGTCCAGAGAAGCCCATGAGTATGCTCAAAGAGCTGGAACACCTCTTCTCTGAGGAAAAGCTGAGATTGAGGACTTGTTCAGTCTGAAGAAGCATGGCTCTGGGGAGACGTCACTGAGGCATTCCAGTACTTAAAAATGGCCTGCAGGAAAGATGGGGAGGGACTTTTTACAAGGGCATGTAGTGATAGGGCAGGGGTAATGCCATTCATCTAAAAGAGGATATTAGGATGATAGTTGTGGGCAGATGGTGGTGAGGTATTGGTACAGGCTGCCTAGAGAAGCTGTGAATGCTTCATCCCTGAAGGTGTTCAAGACCAGGTTGAGATACTGGGTAACCTGGTCTAGGGGGTGGCAACTAGTGTTTCTAGGCCGCTTAGGGAAAAAAGAATTAAAAATACCTAGGCTTTTTGTCAGACCAAAATTTCACCTAAGTTACATGATAATGTGCAAGATGAACATAGGCAAAAGATCATATATTGTACTCTTGGAATCAGGGCTTGATTCAGTATGTTCACAAAAGTACGTGCAGAAAGAAAAGAATGTGTACACACAGACAAGTGTGCATATGCATGCACATGCTTCCTCAGGCTCCAAGTTACACATGTTTTTGTAGGTTTTATGGATGAAAATGTTAAAAAATCAAATGAGAATGCAATGAAAGGATTCCAGTTTTTTTTCAGATCTTGTTTTCCCAAGGAGATAACGTTAAGTTTCTGAATCAACTTACTTTCTATCCAAAGTGCGTATTATGGAGTGGTGAAATGACAAAAAGAGAAAAGGCAGAGAAGATGCCAATACTAACTTTATTACTTTAAAACGGAGTGATAATAGAATTCTGATGTTTATACATATTTCTGTACAAATTAGCCTAGAAAATGAAAAAAGTAATTAACACTGCATTCAGGATTACTTGTTAAATTCTATTGTAAAGAGTGGTTGCCTGTTTGTTTATCTCATAAACTTCTCTGACATAAAACTTGTGTTCCTGGAATATTTCAGCTTAGTAAAGAGGCTCCACTGCTGAGCACAGCTTTTTGTCTCCTCTTTTTTTTCTCTTCCCTCCCCCCTCTTTCTTTTTCAGTCTAACGATAGGATAAATCCTCAGTGATTAACTTCCTTTCCAGCAACAAGCCTGATTCTTTAATGTAGCTGCTCTGCTCTTTAGCTTTGTTTTCATTATTATTTGCATTGTGCAGCAGATGACTAAGAGAGTCAAAAGATCAAAGGTTTCCTTTGATGGTTTATATCATGGATCCCTGCTGTATTAAAAAGGATCTCAGGTCAGGACGTTCTTGTTCACAAGCAAATCTGAACAAGGGGCTGCAGAGGGTGATCAAACTGGATGAAGGCTGAACACATCCATCAAAGGGTTGACCACACGGGCCCAAACAGAAGAGGAGGTTCTACCTCCATAGCCATGACATTAACTAGGGACAGATGTCTCCCTGTGGCTTCTGCTTTGATGTATCAGGAATAAGAGAGAGAACATGGAGGGTTTACACATTCTGCATTACTCTAGAAGTGTTTTATAAATATATTGTATTTGCAACAAGTAATTTCTAAAATCAAGGAGTTTTTTTCTTTACAGAAGAACATAGATCAGCCAATTTTCCATAACCAAGCCAGGTCAAGTCAAGATATCTATCTCTTACAGAGTGCATTTAATCCTGTAAACACTTAGTAAACAATAATAAACTAGTTGTCGAAGAACTTCTGTGAAGTAAATACACAGACGGGAGCTGGAGATATTGGAGCAGGAAGGAAGGCCTAGTATACTGATGACAGGCAGGTTTAGCTTGCCGACTTCCATTTTTAATCTCCTGGCAGTTAGCTAAAACAATTTTGTATGCTTCTTTCTGTTTGTGAGACAAAGCAATGACATTTTTATACCTGTTAGGATCTCTCAGCCAGATTGCGTCTGCAGCAGGCCTGCCAAAGCCCCTGCACCAAGCACAACGCTTGGTTAACAGCTCTCAGCACTCATGCTGCAGAACAGAAAAGGCCCCTTGCCTCCCTGACTCATTTGCCAGATATAGCAACCTGCCACAACTAGAAACCGCTGTCCAGCTGCAACTTTGTTCCCTCATGGAGGAGGGAACTAAAACAGTTGAATCCATCCTGAAGAGACCAAAGAAATCCTGTGCAGAAGGTGTATGGACCCAGTGCTAGGTATGGTCATTTCTCTGCCCTGCATCCCGGAGCAACATGCTCTCCAGTACATGATTAGCATGCTGCTGAGTTTTCTATCCCGTCAATGAAGATGCCACTTTCTCTTGCACTGAAGACATACTTATTTGGAGGGGCTGCCTGAGCAACCAGCACATATTTCTTCATTAAAAGAGAAAAAGCAACAAAACTACCCCCTACTTTGAATAACAGTGATTTTCGTTTATGGTAGGATTTTTGCCAGGTTAAATGCCATCAGAAATAATCACATGCATCTAAAGAACTTTAATCTGTCATTGAAAGTTTGTCCTAAATTTTACAGACCATTTCCAGCTGGTATTACTTGCAACAGCAATATGACTGATAAACATCTCAGTAGGATTCAGCTCTGAATTTAAAGTGAATGCTGAAGCCACCTCCTTCATATAAGCAAGGCTTCTTTCCAAAGCAGTGGAGGGTAATATCTCTCCCAAAGAGCATTTCATTTTGCCCAGCCTTACATCTGTGTTATAATGCTACAGAAGAAGCTCCATGGACAAATTTAGCTTGGAGATTTAGAAATCAAAAGTTAAACAAGCTGAATCCAACTGTAATGTGCTATGACTTTCCACTGTGCAGCTAATGTCAGAGCTGGGATTTTAGAAGTAACCTTGGCTTGCAGTTTTGTTTTCCATCAGCTGTTCTCATCAGATCATCCTAAACTGGTCTCCTTAATCTAAATTCACTAGGCTGATTTCATGTTTCTGGTACTTTGCTTATAGCAATATCTTTGAGATGGCTTTTTCAGCTGTGCTTCATTCATTCCTGTGACTCGAAAAAAACAATAATTCTCCCCACCCCTGCAATCCTCAATATAGTCAGCAAATGCAAAACTAGAAAGTTCTGAGAATCAGAGAGGAAGTTTCAGTGGAAAGCCTGCTGCTGAGTAGCTTTGTAGGAATGTGTATATAAAGGCATACATTCTTAAAAATGTGAAAATGATCCATCTTTATCTATCGTCTGACCCAGCTTCTCATGTTGGACAACAGGGGACACCAGGTAGCAGGTACTTAACAATGTGTGCTTATGGAGTAATGGAAAAATTCAACTCAGTCTATACACCACTTAAGTTAGCCCTTGCACTAATATTAATATCACTTAAATTAGGTGCATAGTTATTTAACTTAAATTACAAAATCTTGAAAGGCTTACAGCTTAGATTTTAACTGTCCTCCTCTTCCCTAACTGGAAAAATTATCTGACATCATATTTCTTTTTCCCACTTTTCTGAACATTGGATATCCAGTTCAAGTAATACAGTTGTTTCTTTTTTGGTTCCAACTTGTGACTGGTGGGAAAAGGAGAGAGGAATCTGTTTTGTTACCAGTGGGCTTTTGTATATAGAGCCTTACTTTCCATAGTGATCACTTTTCAATACCAATTTGGAATCACGTCTGCGAACAGTAGTGAACATTCATGTAGTGGTTTTGGTGATTTTAGTATGGCTATTTGTAGAAAGGAATCATGATTTATCCTTGAAGATTTATTGATTTTAAAGGACTGTTTGTTATGTGCCTCCTATTCGATTTCTCATCTAAAACAGAAGCACACATTTGATTGCTGAATCTGCTAGAAATTTTCAGATGAATATTCTGTATTTGCTGACTATATACCTTGGGAAGTAATAAGGCTTGTGAACAGTATTCTAGTGCACAGTATTCTGCTGAGCTTCTTTTTTGTTAGACTTAGGCACCAGAGTTACACTGCTGCTTACAGAGAATTCCTGGCAAAAACTTGTATGCACAGGCTATATCCCAGCCTGTCAACAACTTGAAATAACATGCAAATAGGTGCCAGTACATCTATCATTCTGTTTATTGTCTTTACTCACTTTCAGTTTGACTTCTTATACAATTCTGTCTCTGTTGATAAACACCATTGGACTACTGGATTTTGTTACCCACCATCACATCTTTATCTTTTGGAAATGTTGATGAAATACAAACAGTATAAGAAAAATGTTACTGGCAGGGGCCTCTGTGTCTTGCTACACCACAGCTATGTACTATCGTTGCTTTGTATCTATTGCATAAAGTTTAATTGAGTGAAAGTCTGACAAATGGCCTTTTTAGCATTGAAACTTAAACAAGGAGTGGATTGAGTAAAATCAAAACCTGGACTGACTGAAAATGACATATCAGGACCATTTTTCAGTGGTCAGTTTTGTGATGGTTGAATTAACTGCAATTTTATCTTGCTCTGTATTAACTGTTTTACCTCCCTTTCACCAAATTGCTTTCTTATCATCATAAACACTACTGAATTACTGTAAACTGCCAAAGTAGCAGAACTCTGCTATCCAGCCCCGGGACTCAGTCATTGGATTTTCCTCTTTCAGTTACCCATTATATCTGAAATCTTTTTAAGAGAACCATCAATAGCATGTCTGACATTGAATCACACAAACTTTTACATGACATATTAACTTCATTTTAATATGCCTGGGCATGAATTTAATGGACAAATATATAACGGACAAATACATGACAGAAAATAGCTTTTCTCAGACTGTGGAAAGGTTTAGATGGGTTATAAAATCAAACACATTTCTGTGTGGGCTTCTGTATTCATTATCCAGTTGCCAAGATGACATTTAGAGGAGACTGAAGGGAAGGAGTTTAGATTTTGACGTGGATTGGTTGGAGTGCCCTGCATCTCATTGATGCAAGGTAAGAGAGGACATGATTGTCCCCTCATACATACTTCTGCAAATTGAGGATAAACTTCATGTCTTAATCATGTTCTATTTCAAAGGAGGTACAAGGCTTCTAGTCAAGAGCCACCAGAATATTTCACTGGTCAGTAACATGTGATGGAAAAAAAGTCCTGAAGAACAGAATGAGAAATGAAGTCAGTCCCACAGCTTCTAAGAAATGTAAAAGAATATCTGTTTTTTGAAAGGTCTGACACTGCTTTTCATCCTTAACTTCACAGGAGAAAGTGGAGTTCTTCTGCTCAGGAAACTGAAATCTAATATCTAAAATTTATCTTACCTTTTGAGTAACTAAGAGTTACTGTTTCAATAAATGTGTGATCAACACATGTGCAATTGGTTTTCTAGTAATCACATACCTGTAAGAACTAAACCAGTTTTCCATTGACACTTCTGGAACATGGAGGAAGATAAAAATGAGTCAAGACACCCTGAAAAGCACGCTGTGATCTGATTTTACAGAATGTTCCTGGATCCATAAAATCTTCCTCCAGAAAAAAATCCAGATTTTCCCAAATCACCCTATTCAAATGGAAAATAAGCCATAAAAACATAACCTTAAGACAAAGTCTTTTTCACTGAAAGATACCAGATATTAAGAAATAGCTGTTTGTATCCCAAGCTTCAGTTCATTTCACTTGTCTTTATCTAAAACACTGCTTCTGCCTTTTGCTGCAGAAATTCAGAGTTAAAAAACTTCAGAGAAAAGCACGTGTCCACATGAAAAGATTGATTTTGCTTTAGCAAATAAAGCATTGAGAGTTTGCATGAGTAAATCAGCAGGCGTGTGTGGATCTGACTCATAAACAGCTTACATGAAGCTATCATTGTGTAATAATAGCACAGTCTGGACAAAATGAAACAACTAGATCAGTCAAGGATGCAGGATTTATGATGACCTGAACTGTGCTTTTCACATTTGCTCTCCAACAATCTCATGTTTGTACTGGCAGTTCAGTCATATGGTGCCCACATTTTTCTTGGATTTGAAAATACAGAGTCTCCACAAAAGCTGTCGTAGGGCATGGGACAGGATGTTCTACAGCCACCATTTGATAGTTATCCGTGATCACTTGGACCAGAGAGGAAGTGGTTATTGGAAATAGGGCTGCACGGCTGATGATCTCCACTTGAACTACAGCAAAAGTGATAGACAAAGTCTTTTTCAACAGGTTGTGAGTTAGAACAAACGAGTTAGAATAAAGTCTTGTTCTTCAGAAGGATTTGTCACTAGAGGTAGGAGAGAGTGGGAATGTTTATGCTACATAATTACCTTCTTTGTAAAACTTAACAATGATTCCTCTTGTGCTTTTTCCAGCAATATTTGTTTTGAGCAACAGAAACTAAAATCCAGCTGGTATGGATCAGTGGAGTGTTAGTAAAGCTGTGATCTCAACAGACATTAGTATATGTTCTTAGTAAAAGTTTCAGGTTTGTCTCCTTATACCAGTAAAAGTTGAAACTGTGCTAAAAAAAATTAGTCAAGGAAACTATCTAGAAGCACTCCATTTATCTGCTCTGGTTCAAGTAAGAAAAGTTTTATATCATTTGTGTAGACTCTTTTCTTTCTAAATATGGGGCTTTTTGAACTGTCCCTTACCTACTTTTGAAATAAAGCAAAAAATTAGCGCCTGCTCATTATACTTATTTTAGGAAGAAGGCACTTCACAGAGCTTCCTTGCTTTTTGAAAGATGCATTTGTTTCAACTGCCTTGTATTTTGTGGATTCCTTCCACTGCCTCCTTCTTACTCCCTAACCACCATGAATAACTAATAATCCAATAAAATCATCATAGCTTTGTAGCTACGTCTTTCCATGCAAGCCTTCTGCACTGGAGAAATTTGTTCATCTCTCTGGTGAGGCTTGCCTTTGCACCTAGGAGTCAGTGAGGGTGACGATACTGTTTTCTAAGATGATTTGAAATGAAAAATTAATGATTACACTTTGAGAGTTAAAAAAGAAAAAGAAAAAGATAAGAAAGCATGACTAGTCTATCCAAGTGCCAATTATGTCAGCAAAATGAGGACAATATCTTCAGAAAACTTCTGACATACTCAGTGACAGTCAACCATGTGGTGGGAGTCAACCCACCATAGACTCACCTGAATCTATTCTCATATTTAACAAGACAGAAATTGGAAATGGTGCAGAACAAGTGAAAGTGCTTGATCCTTAGTCTAGGTCATTTCTGAATTTACTATATGCCATTCACATTGCTCGTAGCAAGATGAAGTAACTTGACAAATTATGTGGGACGGAAAGAAATTATGGAAATAGTGGAATTTTTTAATTAATCTCTTATCCTTTCCCAGTCTAGAAATTTGCATGCCTGAGTGGTTTATGTAGGGATGAACATTAAATACAATGAATATACCAGTTAATCTGCCTAATGGAGAGACCTTGTGGCTGAAGCCAAACATCTGGGGCTGTGCTAGACAGTTGGGATTTATGTCAGCTGTCTGTTCTAGAGTTGCATCAGGACCACAAACAATTGCCTGCAGTGCAGATTGTACACACTGAAAGCTCCTCACACTAATACAGATGGAGCTGCAGGGGTTGCAAACAGTGGCTCAAGACAGACTCAAAACTGAGACAGAAGATGAAAATCTATGTAAACTGTTGCAGAGAATAACATAGCTGGAAGGATCTTAAGGATTTACATGATTTTTAGATTATTGCAGTGGATGAGCAAACATTTTGTGATCCAAGAAAAGGCACGAAAGAAAACCAAATCACATCTACTGTGGGAATATCCATCTTAGGTTTCAGTCGGATTCTCCCCAGAGTATGGAGGCATTGTAACACATTCATTTCAGCAAGTACATCAACCTCTGTCAACAGAATCTCTAGAACTTCTCTGATGAATCCATGGTTCTTGGGTTAATTTCCTTTAAAAAAGCTTTTGAAGAAAATGGAGCATATCCTTTAGGATCTAAAAGGAAAGCTATTTTTTTACCAGAAGTTCTAAGTATCAGAAAAGTACATTTTCTCATTTATGCTTGGGTAGTCACCTCCACCTTAACTGCATTTTTGGCAGCCCTAACTAACCTACAAGACCATATTCATCCCTTGAATATGATAGCTAGGATGATCAGATAAGGTTATAGTGGCAATTCATCTGTTTGACATATGTAATAAATGTCTTTATGCACTATTAGATGAATTATCATCCCACTCAATCATTTCCTCATGGCTCTGGCAGTTGGAAGTTCTTTTCCTTTTCCTTTAGTACCTGCACATCCAAAATCTGGAAAACCTAATAACTCTCCTACATTCTCTTGTGCTCTCTGTACACTCCTACTCTGCTGTGAATATTGAAGGCAAGCTCTCCTCTAATATAGGAGTAATAAGACCTGAAAGCATGTTGTAACTTATGAGATAAGTAACGTTGGGAATGCAGCCCAGCTTAGATTTTAAATGCACCTTGTGGCCTGCTGAACAGAATGTATATTGGAAGTATATCTGCAGATGAACACTGTAGGACATATATACAATGACTGCATCAGTAGAAGATAGTATCTAATTTCTAGAGATTGATTGTTGTTAAAGCTTATTTAGGTCCCCAGCACAATGTCATGTGATGCTGTACTTATAGGGTTCTGTATTCCCAGGATTCTGAGAGAGATGGCTGATGTGGTTGCCAAGCCGCTCTCCATCATACTTGAAAAATCATGGCTGTCAGGTGAAATCCCCAGTGACTGGAGAAAGGGAAACATGGCTCCCATTTTTAAGAAAGGGAAAAAGGATGACCCAGGGAACTACAGGCTGGTGAGCATCACCTCTGTGATCATGGAGCAGATCCTCCTAGAAGACATGTTAAGGCACATACAAGACGAAGATATGATCTGAGATTGCCAGCATGGCTTCACCAAGGGAAGATCCTGCCTGGCCAAACTGGTGGCTTTCTATGGTGGAGTGATGGCATTGGTGGACAGGGAAAGGGTGATGGATGTTATCTACCTGGAATTCTGGAAAGCCTTTGACACAGTCCCTCACCACATCCTTCCTTCTAAATTGGAGAGGTATGGATTTGAAAGATGGACTGTTCAATGGATTAAGAACTGGTTGGCTGGTCACAGCCAAAGGGTTGTGATTAATGGTTCTATGTCTGGGTGGAGGCCGGTCACAAGTGGTGTCCCTCAAGGCTCAGTCTTGGGACCGGTGCTCTTCAGCATCTTTATCAGTGACATAGACGATGGTATCTAGTGCACCCTCAGCAAGTTTGCAGATGACACCAAGCAGAGTGGTGCAGTCAATACACCAGAGGGAAGAGAAGCCATCCAGAGGGACCTGGACAGGCTGGAGAAGTGGGCCCATGTGAACCTAATGAGGTTCAACAAGGCCAAATGCAAGGTTCTGCACTTGGGCTGGGGCAATCCCAGGTATTTATACAAACTGGGGGAAGAACTCCTCGAGAGCAGCCCTGCAGAGAAGGACCTGGGGGTTCTTGGTGGACAAGAAGCTGGACATGAGCCAGCAGTGTGCGCTTGCAGCCTGGAAACCCAACTATATCCTGGTCTGCATTAAAAAAACTGTGGCCAGCAGGGAGAGGGAGGTGATTGTCCCCCTCTACTCAGCTCTTGTGAGGCCCCATCTGGAGTACTGCATCCAGGCTCGGGGTCCTGGCACAAGAAAGACATGGAGCTCTTGGAACAGGTCCAGAGGAGGGCCACTAAGATGATCAGAGGGCTGGAGCACCTCTCCCTATGAAGAAAGGTTGAGGGAACTGGGCTTGTTTAGTTTGGAGAAGAGAAGGCTCTGAGGAGACCTCATTGTGGCCTTCCAGTACTTGAAGGGAGCATATAAACATGAGGGGGGATGAGTGTTTACATGAATTGATAGTGATAGGACGAAGGGGAACGGTTTTAAACTAAGACAGGGGAGATTTAGGTTAGATATTAGGAGGAAATTCTTCACTCAGAGGGTGGTGGTGCACTGGAACAGGTTGCCCAGAGAGGTTGTGGATGCCCTGTCCCTGGAGGTATTCAAGGCCAGTCTGGATGTGGCTCTGGGCAGCCTGGTCTAGTGGTTGGTGACCCTGCCAAAGGCAGGGGTGTTGAAATTAGATGACCTTTGAGGTTCGTTTCAACCCAGGCCATTCTATGATTCTATGATAATAGTGTTTGCTGATTTCTGCTTTATTTCGAGATTTATTTCTTTCATATATGTCTCAAAATCATTGCCTCGAAATCTTGAAATTATCAGGAGCAAAAATGCAAATTTTCCTTCCATTGTGTATATTTGAATTCCTAACTTCTGTGGTTCCAAAATATACCTTTTTGAAGATAGTTCTTAGGATTGTCTTCAGAATGAGAGCTAATTATTTTCCCCTCATCTCATGACTGCAATTATCATTGATTTAGCTGTGCTTTCAGGAGGAGGCAGGGAGTAAATTTGCAGAAGTAAATTAAAAAATGATACAGCAAGATTATTAGTTCTGTTCATCCAACTAGAACATCTTGAGAGGATGACAAGAGGTCTCGGGATGCCCATTAATTCAAAACACTGTACTCCTTTCTTAGTGCAAACATATATATGAATACAGGGGAAAAAAAGAAAAAAAGAAAAAATGGTGAGTGAATCACTTCTTTATCTACCTTAAATATTTACAAGCTTTTGTGCACCATTTCATCTGCTTGTGAGAATCCAGTGAGAAAAAAAATGTACCCAAAGGGAGACAACTGGTAAGCTTAGACACAGCTGCATAGCTTGCTGTATTTTGAGCATATATGGTTCAGATATAAAGGGAAAACAGTGGTACTCCATATCCTTACTGTAGACTGTAAACCGAATTCAATACAAAATGAATATGAGGGTTTCAGAAGATTCTGCTCAGAGCATTTTAAAACACAGTGGATAATTTCAGAATTGTAGATGTTTGTGGGCAACTGCCTGGTGACTTGCTGGTTCAACAAATTATGCCATACAACTAATTCACTTTAAAATTAAAACCTAATGCCACATGATCAACTTAATTTAAAAGTTCATTTGTAATTACTTTGTAATTAATCAAATACTTGATTAAATTAAGAAATTTATTGAAATCTGATTACTGATTAATAAACATTTAACTCAAAGTCAACATGTTTTTATTTGATTTTCCTGAATTTACATTAGAGGTCAATTAATTTTCATGAAATTAAAATCAGTGTAATTTTGAGTGACAGCATCTATATGGGATTGTGCAGTTCATCTTTAGCGCATTTAAACCCACTTTCATATTTCTTATTAATGTACATTATTCGGTCCATGTAGTAAAACTCTAAATATAATTCCAAAGGTATTAGTGCAGGATCTATGATTTATCTCAGTTTTCTCTAAGTGAGAGGGGTGACATGGTATCAGAACTCTTACTCTCAAGCCAGAGAAAGGCAGACGAGGGAGATCTCTGTGTCTGGTTTTGGCACAGAATAAGAGCTATGTTTTCACTGTCCTGCCTTTCATTTGCAGCTAGCATTTTTTTTTTTTCTCTTTGCAGCTGAAGCTCTCAACAAAAGGGAAAGAATGAAGTGAGACAAAAAAGCATCTGCTCTGCATGAAATTAGGCCAGTCCAGTCAAGTTTAAAGACTCTGAATCATCTGAGGAGTACAAGACTGGCAATTTACTAATGACTACAACTTATTAAAAAAGCATGACAAACTCCCTAATTACATATTTGGATGCTAAGTAGCTGTTCTCTGTTCCACAAACAGCATGACTTTCTCTTCCAGTCTTGTTCCCAACCACATGTTTAAAGAAAACAGGCAGTATAAAAGGTCAGATGTTTTTAGACACTTGGAAATGTAATACTGTAAAAGAGTTAACACCAAACTCTTAAGGCTTTAGGCTACTCTCTGGTTTAAGTCTCACTGAAGATTAAAACATTTTTGGTCATCTTACAATGTATCCATTTATGAATATGTAGTAAATCAACCTGAAAATACCGTGTATACCAAACCTTTCAAAAGTAATATAGAAAATCCCAGCCATTATTCTACCTACCAGGCTAAGATCACTGGATCATCAATTTTAAACACCTATTACACTAAAAACTCAAACCAGCCCTGAAAAGGTTAAGGACACAAAATCAGACGTCCTAACGGTCAGAAGTGCCAGAATGAATGCTGACCACAGCCTTAGTTTAGATCCTTTATGGGTATTAATTATGATAGAGTCTTTAATTACATGATCACACAGTCTTTTTTTTCTACAGGAACCCTGCCTTATTTAGTGCAAAAGTTCACTGGGGTTCAGTGCAGGGATATCTATTTACAACTCCAGTTATACAAACTACTCTGTCTTTATTGCATATCATCCAAAGCCAACGCTAAATAGAAAATTACTCAATTTTTTATAATGTATTTTTCTTATATAATGCATTGACCTATTATTCAACTGCCCCACTAACATTCTTAAATGTTTCTGCAAAACCCATCCCTCACAGATGACATTAGTGCTATAATAGGTTTCAGTTTTCCAGGACTTATTCCTTTTACCCCTCAATTTGTGGAGTAAAGCCAATATATTCTAGAAGTGACGGATTAATTGTGCATGTGCCATGAAGCTAAATTGCACAAAATTATACACTCTGCAAAGACCACTATAACTTCTATGTTTTGGGTTTTCAGTTTGTTAGCAAACCATCTGCCTAGCACACAGGTACAAACCAGCTCTTTTCAGCCATGTTCAATCTTAGGCAGAAGAACAAGTACTCTTATTTTCTCCATTTTGCAGGAAAGGCAATGATGTTCAGATAATAACACTGCTGTCAGATGAGGAGAATCTACTCACTGCATTGCTGCTGGTTACAAAATTTAAAATCCAGAAAATCCCCATCAAGCAAGTATACAATGAGAATCATCGGATTCCTATGTAGCAAGCATTTAAGTACAATACAAATACAAAATCCAATCAAAAAGTACCCTGATACTGTTTGTTGATATCAATGATTTTATATGTATGTGGGTACTATACACCTATGTCTTTTCCTAATGTGACAGTCAGATAACAGTAATTTATTATAAAAAACACTAAACCTGTATGTAAAAATCTCATAATGCTGTTTCTGTTCTTTGGATGGTTATATGTAGAAAGTTAGTGCACTTGAAAGAAAGGAGAGGCAAGATTTGCCACTAAATAGAAGCTTTCTCTGGCCAGTCACTCATATTAGAAGCACCCACAGCACAAATAATTTTTCATCACAGTTGAAAACAGTATGCTTGGGACTCATCTCCTGTAGTCTCAGTCATCCAGAAGCTAAATGTTTACTTGAATTTATCTTTCTGGATTCTCTTCAAGATCAGTGGAAATGGCAGCTTACAAGGAATGCTTCATCACACCAATTCTAACAACAGCCAGCCAGCTATGTGAAACATAGTTTATGCAAGTTGACCAGGTACTTAAATTAAGACATCATAATTCTGAAAAGTATTTGTCAGCTCTTTTTCAAACTGCAAAATAGTGAATTTCTAAATTTCCTATGATCCAGAATAGCTTACTTCTCCTACGGATGTAATTCCATTGACAAAGAAGATGGTCACAAGTTGACCCACCCAAGCTATTTGCTGCAACATCACTTAACTTTGAAGTCCCCCATTAAATGCAGAATGAGACACAGTTAAATACTGATAAGGTTGCAAGTGCAATTTGAAGCACAGTGTCTTTGCTACTACCTTATTTCATTTAAAGGTATCTGACAAGGGGTGCCTTTATAGCATCAAAGTGCTAGGAAGGTTAAACAAAGGACTGGCAAGGGCTTTCTGATTAACTGAAAGCTCCTGTTTTGCCTCAGGAGTGCCCACATTCTGTAAACACAGAAAATCTAACACAATATTGAGAATGAATTACTCTACACAGGAATAAAATCCCTCAGTACCATAACCCTCTCCTCCAACTCATAAGCCTTTAAGGATTCCTACAAGATTTTGCTTTTTCTGCAGAGATGACCTGGGGCTGGGAAAGAAAGATTAAGTGAGTAACTGGTAGGCAGTGATCCTAACTGTATCAGAAAAACTTTAACTGAAGTTTAGGCTTTTTTGCACACCATCTGCAGATATTTTCATTTTCCCCTGAAATTCTAGACCTTGCCAGTCACAGAAGTCATATAAGACAGAGGTGGAACAATGAGATGAGGCTGAGTTCCAACTTTTAGTGCCTCCATGTAAAGAGGATTCACAAAAAGTCTGAAGTTACTCATGCATGGTCAGGGACAATCTGAAGACCACATTAATTTTCTGGAGAATGTTTCAATAAACTCGAACCAAAACCATACACTATTAAACATCAAGCTCTGTTTCAGCTGATAGAAGAACAACGAAGAAATAATAGTACAACTCACAAGTGTTGTTGGGGAAAATAATAAAGATTATAAAGGTATTTTTATTCTTGGCTGACATTTCTATCAACCCAAGCCAAAAATCACAAGGAAAAGAATAGCTGATTTCCTTTATCCACATAAAAGGATTCTTTGCTGACCAGCACTTAAGAAAAATGATGAGATTGTGATTGTATAACCCTAGCATGAACTTGATGACCAGTATAGTCACTTCAAATTAGGATGCATTATTCAAACAGCAGGGAGGGAGGAAAGTGTTTACCATCAGATATGGAAAACTCTGTATTTCCCATTCTTCTAACCTGTTCTCTTCTTTTTCCTTTACTGGCTATGTTGGTGGGCTGGCTCACTTACTTACCAACTCTCCTTCAAAAACAGAGTAGTTATCAGTAACAGATGGTGATAGTAACTGAAAAGGACAGGCAGCCAGTCATTATTACTTCTCTCTGCCTTTGCCTGAAGCTACCATCTTCCCCTCCTGGCAGGAAGCTGGTCTATTTATTGCTCCTCTCATCCATTGACCTCTGTGCTTTCATAAATCTTTCTGTTATACCAGGGTCCCTGTCCTAATTTTTTTGCCTCCACAAGAGACACATCTCACTGTCTTCACCATCTTTTTTTTTACTTCTTTCACTAAACACATTGTGCCCATCAATGCCTCGACCATACCTAGTGGGGTTCAGATTTTAAAAAACGAAAAGGCAACTAAATGGAAGAAATAAATTCCTCCAAGCTGCATCGATGAGTCACAAGCTGAAGCAGACCAACTCATAAGCAAGTTTACAGAAGCAGCGTAACATCTAATTAGCATAAGTCAAAGCAACTGTTATTTTTCTGGTATATTTTGTGCACAGGCATTCTAACTAACTAAAAATTACTGACCTTATTGTGATAGCTAGCAAGTTTTAGTTTTATCACATTACATTTTTGCAAGATCACAAAAACAAAATTTAAGTTCGTGAGCCCCCTCAAAACCAGAGTGGAGTGTAAAAGCCACCTTTGTTAGTAGTAAGCAAACCACCACAGAAGTTCTTTAGCTCTTGTGTGTATTTATCCCATACAGTTTTTACCCTCTATCTGAAAATCACTGCTGAAGGTTTGGAAATGACAGCTTAACATTTTCAACAATATTTAATTCCTCTTTTAGATTGTCTTTTTCTCAGTCAGTCATTAGCAATGAAATACAGAAAAGAACGAGCTATTTAACATGATGCTGTGTAATTACATGTAGATGTGGGCACAGGTACAAAGATTCAAACACACACACACAGATGAAAATTTCCTTTTCATCTTCTTTTTCTACAGTAAAAACTTTTCAGTAAAAGTAAACTTGGGTAAGTATGCTATTGAGATAATGTGACTGCTTTACGCAAGGAGCAAGGTGAGAGACTTTCCATTGTACAGACCAGTCCCCTCTTGGATACCATTTAAAGATTCACTGGCTTACCATTCAGGATAGAAATCATATAAAACATCACATCCCTTTTGAGGATAAGTAATGTGATGAGGTGTGGCATCATCACTAGAAGGACATTGACCTGTTGGAGCGGGTCCAGAGGAGGGCCACAAAGATGGTCAGAAGGCTGGTGCACCTTCCCTATGAGGACAGGCTGGGAGAGCTGGGGCTCTTTGGCCTAGAGAAGAGAAGGCTCTGGGGGGACCTTACAGCAGCCTTTCAGTACCTGAAGAGGGCCTACAGGAAAGCTGGAGAGGGAATTTTTATAAGGACATGTAGTGACAGGACGAGGGGAAATGGTTTTAAACTGTCAGAGGGTAGATTTAGACTAGATGTTAGGAAGAAATTCTTTACTGGGAGGGTGATGAGACACTGGAAGAGGATGCCCAGCAAGGTTGTGGATGCCTCCTCCCTGGAAGTGTTCAGGGCCAGGCTGGATGGGGCTTTGAGCAACCTGGTCTAGTGGCAGGTATCCTTGCCTATAGCAGGGGGGTTGGAACTAGATGATCTTAAAGGTCCCTTCCAACACAAACCATTCTATGATTCTATGATTCTATAATCACTGCATTACTAGTGACCTGAAGCCATAGACCTGTTTAGTATATTGCAGCACAACCATAGCTTTCCACTGCACTATTTCATGCGCTCACTCTAACAGTCTGGCTTCTTCCTATGTGGTCATAGGGGAAATAAACTGGTTTATTCAGAGAATGATTTAGACCACTCAGTTTAGGTTTCTGGTCAAAATGTCTCTGTAGGGGCATCCTTCTTCCTCCTTGAACTCTGGCAGGGGCCTTGGTTCCTAAGGCCTACACCCTCTGTTTACACAACATCCCTTTTTCAAGAGGAGCTGAGATGCACACTATTAAGAACGTGAAGCACACAGTCCATCTCACATCCTTTTAAAAAGCAGCGGATACTTGGATACAAACTCATTCTCTCTCAACACTGAATATGAAACTGTTTCTTTGAGGAAACCTACCTACCTCTGTGTCAAAAGAAGCATGGCCATCAGGTCGAGGGAGGTGATCCTGCCACTCTATTCTGTGCTGCTGAGACCTCTCCTGGAGTACTGCGTCCAGATGTGGAGTCCTCAGTACAGGAGAGACATGGGCCTGTTAGAGTATGTCAAGAGGACAGACACAAAAATGATCCAAGGGATGAAACCCCTCCCTGTGAGGGCAGGCTGAGATAGTTGGGGCTGTTCAGCCTGGAGAAGTCTCTGGGGAGACCAGATGGCAGTCTTTCAGTATCCAAAGGGAGGGTATAAGAAAGAAGAGGACAGACTCTTCTGCAGGGTCTATTGAGATAGGACAATGGAAAATGGTTTCAAATTAAAAGAGGAGAGATTTAGACTGAATATAAAGAAAAGGTATTTTACAATAATTGTAGTGAAGCACTGGAACAGGTTGCCCAGAGGGGCAGTGGAAGTCCCATCCCTTGAGACATTTAAGGTCAGGCTGGACCAGGCTCTGAGCACCTGATCTAGCTGTAGGTGCCCTGTTCATTACAGGGGAGTTGGACTAGATGACCTTTAAGGGTCCTTTCCAACTCAAATGATTCTATGATTCTATGATTCTGAATTACTCAGGCTTTCCTTAATATTACATGGCAACATCAATCATTCCAGGATCTACTTCTCTTTATAACAACAGTATAAACTCTCAATTATTTCTTAATTTAGAAGTCAGTCATATCTTTAGAAAGTATTTATCTTTTATGCATGCATTTGTTTTGTTTATTATTCATACTGTAGAAACTTTCTGCTGTTGGCGTCACATAGTACACATCCCACCAATGACAAAAGGCAGCACAATGTAATTCCAAGGAAAAAACTCAAGCATTTCTAGCTAGAGAGGTACCCCATATTGGTCAGTTCTAAAGAAACTCTGACCCACCATCTCACCTTTCTCCTTCCCACCTCTTTTTTTTTGTACTTGCAATGTTTTTCTTGGCACCTCATGACATTCCAACAGACTGACAGCTGATCAGTACCTCACTAATGTATTACCTGATTAAGTACTTTCACATGTGAAATTTTTGCACATCCAGTATTCAATTGATTCAGACATTGAAAAATAGAGTATTAATTAGTAAGATGGTGATTAAGGACTTAGTATTCTGAGATCTGTAATAAATGTTCCAAAGACAATGCCCTCATCACTGGGGCAAAATGAGAGCAAAATGTGCTCTGTTCTTTCTCAGCTCATTGCCATTTGCTGAGTACTAATGAGGTTAACAAAGCAGAGCTAAAGCACTTGAATCAATCCTTACTTTTTCAGAAGACTTAATGAATCATGAGTAGACCATTCATATCAAGTGTTTTACAGCAAGCAATAAGAGGAAGTTGGTTGAATAATTTATTTACTGTATAGTATATGAAAGTCATAGTATATAAGAGGGAATACAATCAGCTACATAATAAATTTTTTATTTCCTTCTCAAAATCCAATTTGATTATCTCATGTTTCACCAAAATTTGTCTAATTTAGAAATTTTGCTTCTAGATCATTTAATTCTTCCTTTTTTTCCCACTGTTAAAAAGAGTGATAAGTCAGACAGAACTACCTGGTCTGTTTCTTCAGCAGACCATCAGTTCAGACAAGAAGTTGATTAAAACATCATACTTGTAATAAGAAAGTTGGCATTCAGTCAAAATCTGACAAATCAGTTATGGCTTGACTAATCCTCATTCAACTATAAAACATGATTTATCATATACACTCACCTCAAAAAAGATATTAGATTTTTTACTGAATTCCCTCTGTCTGATACTCTTATAATATGTATAAACATATATGGATTTCACTTTTTCATTTCCCTTATGATAGAATATATGGAAGGTTTTCGGAGTCAACAATTGAACTTGGAACAAGCAATAGATTTGCTAAGGAAGTTGACTGAAGTTTAAAGTAACTCCTTCTCCAAATGCCTCTTTGAAGGCAGATGTTGGTGAATGGAAAATTATTGGACAGAAAATAACCAAACAGGAAGGTATGGGTGAGAGATGAAAAGGGGCAAGAAGCACAAGGGTCTTCTTTAAGGAGGGCAGGGAGTCTTGGATTATGAGAGGTATCTGCCAAAGTTAAGCTTAGCCAGAGCATATTTGTAGTTCAGAAGACAAGAGAGCACTGCAGAATAAAGATCATCCAAATAATGCTGTAAACAGTGAGAAAAATGGATTAAGCATCCTCTTTAGTTTTTTTTTTTTTTTTTTTTTTTTTTTTTTTTTATGCCACAGGGAGAAAACAATGATATTTAAGAATCCTGGGCATAGCCTGTCTGCTCATCATCATTTAGGGCCAGTCAGGTGTCCCTGAAGAGGAATATTAGCCAGAGCATCTCTGCACCTGCACTTCTGGAAAAGGACGTGCTTAAGATCCTGAACATACAAAGAGTCCAAATCAGTCTGGGAATCTAAGACAATTTGTCCTTGGCTGCAAGTGCCCATTTTCAGGAAGTAATAATATAGAGAAGACACATTGCCAGGAAATGGTTTTTAAAAAATAACAACATGATGTGCTTCATGGGAATCAATGGCGCAGGTCTGTTCTTGTAACCACTGGGACAAAGATTTTGAATTGCAAGAAGCAAGGCCAAGACAGTTAAGGAGCTGTGAATTGTGATCCCTAAGGAGTTGGATTTGGGAGAAGCAGTTCTCATTTCATTGATTTTGATGCCAGCAGACCCGAGGTATTCTTGCCTACCACAGGGGCATGAAATGGTTTTGTAGTGCCATATAATTTGTTATCTGAGAGACATCAACCACATGCAGGTTCTTGCCAAGTTCCTACCTACACCAACAATCTCTAGTCTACAAATGAAAAGCACAATCTGACACACCCATGTTTTAGAGGTCAGTCACTCCCAGGTTAGGGTGTGCAGGCTTGAAATCCAACAGCTTGGTGAAGGGACAAGAAAGGAATTTCTGTCAGCTCTGCATTGTTTTTCTTGCCCTTAAGAAAAAATACATAAACAGTCACTGCCTTCCCTTCTCTTGAGCCACACGTTCTCAATGATTTCTTCCCGTATCTCTTCTCTTTAACAGCAATGTTAATATGTTCTTCAGTGCTTATGCTCTATTTGGTTCTTCTTTTTTGTACTCTCCAGTGCTTTCCTTTTCTGTCACTATCCGCCCTTCATTCTCCCAGTTGCTGATCACTTTTGCTGCACTCTGCTGTTCCTGATTCAACTTGTCTCTGTTGCTGCTGGCTCTGTGAATTTCTTTGTTGGAAAACATCCAAAATACACACAGCCCTCTTTTAAATGTTAAGTCCTATTTCCATCATATTTTTTATTTAAATTTATTTCTGATATCTAGTTTTCTTTTTTTCTTCCTAGGGTGTTACGTATAATCAATGCAAAATGACTGTAATGTTAAAAAAACTCCCTCATCTCAGGATGCAAATTAAACAAGGAAGAAAACAGCTTGAGGGCCCAGGAGTTATAGCAGGCCAAGAGCTTAAACTGAGGCCTCCTTTTTATGCTGTGTGCTCTTTGTTCCTCCTTAAACTCCATGAGGCAAAATTCCTGAGTTGGACAAAGCCAAACATTCCATGAATGTCAGCTCAGGACATCACCTCCAAGAGTGCATCACAGCTACAGAAGTGAACCTCTCTCAAGTCACCTCTGGGAGGCAGCCCAACTAATGTCTTAGATTTAGGCCAGTGACTTCCAGCTGTGGGTCATGATCCCACATGGACTGGGATCAAGATGGAGTTCACAGAGGTCATAGCGTATTTAAAAAAGCTATATTTAAAAGAAATATTTAAGCTCAAGGATTTCTATTCAATTTTTGCCCATTCGGTGAGAGGGAAGGGAAGGACTGGAGCCACATACAAACAGATGATCCAAGTAGGCTGTTTCAGAAATTCTGATGTGAAATATTGGGAATTCCACACTTGAGAGAAATTGGTTCTGTGAATAGGGTACAGGGAGAATGCTTTGTCTATACATTTTTTTTTCCTTTTCTTTTAAAAATTATTAGTTTGAAACTAGCCAGAAGTCTGGAAAAGTTTCTGTAGCCTTAGAAAGGAGACTATCAAACAAATGCAAGAGGCATCAGCATGAGCGTCCTTATAATTGTACCTGGCTTTTATCAGGATATTTTGACAGGGTTCTCAACAGTGAAAGCATTTATCCTTCCACTAGTGTAAGGAGGTTTTCGTTAGTCACATTTTACTGAGGAGAACCTGGCTTGATGACTTGCTCAATGTCATGCAAAGTTCTGTGGCAAGAGTTCTGTGGCAAAGTTGAAAGCTGAGTCCAAAACCAAGTCCTTAATTAAATTAATGCCCTTACATCAGGACTACTCCGTGCTCAAAGGGTCCTGAAAAAACAACACACCTTCAGTCATATGGATATCACCAGCAGCTATATAATTAGAGTTGTGCAATTACAGGAGCATTGCAACAGACCTTGGGGTCAGGGAAGGTGTGAGAAGGATTAATCCAATGACTAAATTTTTTGATCTTACACTAATAGTAAGGATACAGCCATAGCTAGTGATTTGCCAATATGATTTCATCTATGAAAGGAATACCTGTAAAATCTTGCCTGCACATGATTATAAAGATCAAATTCTGTGGCTGTTCTTTGTCCTTAAGGAGTACAACAGCAGTCAGCATCACTTTGGACATTCTGTTTACTACTTAATAGCAATGATAGTGAATTACCAAAGGTCTTCCTTATATAGATCACCCTGCAGGCTGTTAATTGATTACTATAGCTTTTGCTAACATGAGATGGATTGAAATGTGGAAAATGAAGTGATGCAGAACAACAGGCCATGCTTAGAGAGCCATGTTATAGCACGCAAGCCAAGAGCATTTTGTGAGCAGTTTCAGCATGGCTTTTGTCTGTGCTTAACCAAGAACATGATGTGAAGCATGGAATTTGTCTAGGAGTACCTCCCAGAACCTCTTCAGCAACATTTTGAGGCCCCATCTGGAGTACTGTGTCCAGGCCTGGGGCCCCCAGCACAAGAAGGACATGGAGCTCTTGGAACGAGTGCAGAGGAGGGCGACCAAGATGATCAGAGGGCTGGAGCACCTCTCCTATGAGGAAAGGTTGAGGGAACTGGGCTTGTTTAGTTTGGAGAAGAGAAGGTTCCGGGGAGACCTCATTGTGGCCTTCCAATACTTGAAGGGAGCGTATAAAAAGGAGGGGGATCAATTGTTTGTGAGGGTGGATAGTGATGGGACAAGGGGGAATGGTTTTAAGTTGAGACAAGGGAGATTTAAGTTAGATATTAGGAGGAAGTTTTTCACACAGAGGGTGGTGACGCACTGGAACAGGTTGCCCAGGGAGGTTGTGGATGCCCCGTCCCTGGAGGCATTCAAGGCCAGACTGGACGTGGCTCTGGGCAGCCTGGTCTAGTGGTTGGTGACCCTGCACTTGGCAGGGGGGTTGAGACTCGATGATCTTTGAGGTCCTTTTCAACCCAAGCCATTCTATGATTCTATGATTTTCAAACTTGAGTAATCTACAGCAGCAGTGAGATCTATCAGCTCACCATGATCACAACTCCTGGAACAGGGACTAAATAGCACCAGAATGAGCCTGCATTGATTATATTTTACAAGTAAAGATACTTTCAGTTAGCTGATATCTGGCACAGTTTCATCAACTCAGCAGCTGGCACAATTGTGTTTTCTCATGTAGGTAAGAACTTAGCCTCAGCCACTGCAGTCTAATTTGCAAGCTGGGAAAAGATCATTTATTGCTTTCACAACATTACTTTAGCTATACCTGGGTAAACTGGCAACACAGTTTAATCATAATTTTCTACCTGCCGTATTTTCTGATATCTTCATTCTATATGCTTTCCTACTTAATATTTCCTTATTGTAATTTGTTTTAAAAAGTAACAGCTCACAGTAATTTTCTTCATAGTGATATAATGAACCCTGCAAGAACCTGTGAATGTAAGAATAAGCCTGTTACAAACAGACCATTTTCCCCTTGAGTCTGGGAATTTTATCTGTTTACAGTCATCACCTGTTCTGTCTCAGGAAGGCTGGGAAGCCTGGGACTTTAAAAAAACAAAAAAATTATACGTGTGCTGAGTGGGGTGAAGTAGGAATGGATACAGACTGGGAATATTTTGATTCCAGAGCTCTTAAAAAACTGTTAATAGGATGATGAAAGCCTGATCTCACAGATCTGTTATACTCCGCTATGCTGTTTTGTAAGGTTTCTTTCTGTATGGCAATTACTAAGTAATATGAAAATAACTAAAATTTTCACCTCATGGATGAAAAACCAACTTTCTCTGCCTTGCAAAATACAATGATAAAAGTGCTTAAAAATACCTTTCTAGACGCATACTAGACTCCATCAGTACCTGAGATCTCTTATCTTGGTAGACATGACAGCTTAAATTGATAATAATTACTCTTCTGGAACAGAAGCTAGAGACCAGATAAAGCATCTTAAATGGTACTACAAACCTTTGTTTCTGTGCTGAATCCCACGTATATTTTTCTTGCTTTTTTATTTTTTAAGAACAGAATGAAAAATATTATGGCACTTCATTTCATTGTTGTAGGTACTTGTGCATGTGTGCATTTATAAACAACATTAGGGCATTGCACAGCTGGAGCAGCTTAAATAAAAATGATGACTTGCCCAGGAATAAGAAACTCCTTGGTCCTCTTACCGATTCATTTTAAAATATCTGGATTTTTTAAAATATGAACATTTGTTTAGAATGTGTAATATCAAGTGCTTGATGTTTGAAAAAGACTTAATGGTGAGTTGGAGCTAACTGTTTGTTCTAAAAGTTACTAGTAATATATATATGTACATAACTATATAATTTGATATATTTAGATATATACACTACATATATTTAAATATGGTGGCTCTTCATGAGACTCAGCTGAGTTGCACTCAGGGAGTATGGATAAACATGAGCTCAAAGCTTCTGTTAAATACCATGCTCCTGTAGTCAAGATAGGGAAAAACATAGTACAGAAATACAGAGATAGAAGGGATAAAAAGTAAGGCTTTCAACTTACACAACTCTTTCCTCTGCAGCTATCTGTGAATTCTCCGCTGCTATTCAGCTACACAATACTGCGTTTCATTAATTTATAGACAGAGCAAAAGGAGACTCCAAAGGTACGTATCGTTACCTTCTGAGATACAGAAGCAACTCCAATGTCACTCTCAATGCTATATGATATATATCACAGTAACAACCATGTAGTTGTATGGAGCAATGAACTGGATAAAATATGTAAGACTTCAGCATTTCTACATTGAGTAATGAGTGGAATTATTTCAGGTTTTCTTTTCGTTTCTAAACAAAGTCATACCTGGGGAGAAGTCTTGATTTGGCACCTCTTTATTTTTCTGAATCTGAAAGGAAAGTGCAGCTCAATTGTCTTTGCTGGAACCTAAACAGGACCAAAATAGAGGAACTGCCTTTTTTGCAGATGAGCTGGTGTTTTTTTTTTTATGTTCTCTACCTACTCAATACATTCATAGAAACTGGGACAAAAAGTAAGGTTCCAATGAAACCCTGGCACCAGTGAAATCAAGGCAGAATTTTTTACAAGGTGGAGATATCAACAATAATCTCAAATTCTTCAAACAGTGAAAGGGTCTCCAAGGTTGTGAAGTCTGTAAATTAAAGAAATACAAAAAAGGTGTCCTGACTTGACAGAAGATGAGAGGTTTTTGTATGATTTGCCAGCCTCCTGTCTACCAAGAGCAGAGGTAGTACAAATATAAACATGGGGAAAAATAAGGTCTCTCAAGCTACCAGCCAAAGCCACAGTTTTAAAATGCACTGCAGTGGGTATAATACTCACCCAGTAATTAACTGGAGCTAAGTGATAAATACAAATCTGTGACTGAAATCATGGAAGAAATAGAAAAATTATATCTGGAACTAAATAATGCTCAAAACTTACCAAGCAAGAGAAAGATAAACAGAATGAGATCATCTTCAAGTACTCTAAGGAGATAAGCTATGGTGCATTCCTTAGGCAGAGTTGAAACAGTGACAAACCTAAATCACAAACATGTTTTTTTTTTTTTTTGGAAGGGACTAAGAAATTCATATTTTATAAATATTCCTAATTCCAAAGAGATCAATATCATGCATGGTTGTTTTCTTGCACCAGCAGAATTCTCATAAACATAAGCGTGCCCAATAAGTTGACTGTTTGATTTCATATAAAAACTTGATTATCTTTGTTCTCCAACTCTGTAAAGCAACAGTTACACAAATGGTACAATTTCATGCAGTGGTTTATCTGAAGCAGCTGTCAGTTGTGCACTTACACGAGCAACTTTATGACTTTTCAAATACAGGATCTACTTTACAGAAAAAACAAAAATGTAAAACCTGAAATTCTCTTTGTCTTCTCAAATCTGTCCTTGAATTGGTCTCAGAAAGTGCTAGTCATAAGTAGTGTACTGTAAGGCATACTAAAAGGCATAATCCCAAAAGCATAGCTATCAAAAGGCATTAGCCAGCTCAGGTAGTACTTGTTGACAGTGCATCTCCCTGTCTCAGCAATGAATGTGGCTCTGACAAGAGATATTCTATTGACACACACCCTCTATTTATGAGTAGAACAGGAGGTAGGTAATGCTCATCCACAGTCTAATCTGTACCATCTCTGAAAATGACAATGTCCAGTGTCCACCAAAGTCTCGGGAAATTCTGCCCCTGATTTCAATGAAACCTGGTTTGGTCTGCAGTCACTAAGTTGAATCCTACTGCTGGAAATTACAACAAGGAGACCAGTTGTGAAGGTGGTTTTCATACTGACCTGCAGATGCTGGTTCAACAGGGTCTAGAGTGAGGTTTGTGACTACTTTATTTCAGACAGGCAACTCTAGATCATTAATTGTTCACAGGCTTAATGTGACAAGTAAAACGCATAGATGGTTTTTCCATTCACTGTCAGATACTCCAAGTATTCATTATGCTCTCTGTGTTCCCCTTGTTTTTTCTTCTTACCCATGGTTATAGTTCATTTCTCAGCTCAAATAAGCCCAAATACTGCAGATTGCTGTAATGTTAAAACCGGCTCCAATGTGAATGCTTGAGTAACTAATAAAAATTTGTAAGCCAAGTAATAAAATGTTGTGAAGCTTTTGGAGAAGGACCAGAGGAGGGCCATGAAGATGATCCAAGGGCTGGAGCACCTCTCCTTTGAAGACAGGCTGAAGGAACTGGGCTTTTTCAGCCTGGAAAGGAGAAGGCTGTGGGGAGACCTCATTGTGGCCTTCCAATATTTAAAGGAAGTTTATAAACATAAGGGAAATCAACTTATTAGAAGGGTAGATAGTGATAGGACAAGAGGGAATGGTTATAAACTAAAGGAGGGGAGATTTAGATTAGATATCAGGGGGAAGTTTTTTCTGAGAGAGTGGTGAGGTGCCGGAACAGGCTGCCCAGATAGGTTGTGGATGCCTTGTTCCTGGAGATGTTTAAAGCCAAGTTAGATGGGGCCCTGGGCAATGTGATCTAGTACTTGACCTAGAGGTTAGCAACCCTGCCTCTGGCATGGGGGCTGGAGTTTGGTGATCCTTGAGGTCTCTTCCAACCCAAGCCATTCTATGATTCTGTAATTCTGTGTTGTTTAATTTGTGTAACCTAAAACTAAGCTCAAAACACAGAAAAGGGAGATGATCTCCTCCGTAATACTCTTTCACAGTTGCACTATCAAGACAGATAAAGGGAACATATTTCATTCCTTATGTCCTTACTCCAGCAAGTCTTTTTTTTTTCTTTATGGAGAAAACACATGTAAATCTTTAATACCAGACAAGTCTAGCCATGAGGCAGCACAAGAAACTGATTCACACTGCTGTCTCAATGGAGACATTTTTATCAGTTTAAAAAAACATTCAGTGGTGCTTGTGGTTGGACAAGTTTTTTTTTTTTTTTTTTTTTTTTTTAATGTGAAAATGATGAAAATGAAAAAGAATCAGTTTTAATTAAAAAGTTTCAACACATTTTCCACCAGTCAGCCTCCTGACTGTCAGATTCATTGGTGACAAAGCCAGAAAAATGGTTTTCCACAGAATTCTGACAAACTTCAGCAACAGATAATGCAAAAATATCTCTTATTATATAGAAAAGGTAATGGAACATGGAAGACCTTGTTGTTTACTAAAAATATTTAAAAATCTGTTGTTTTGGTCTTTTTTGTGTCTTGCTTCCATGACTGATAGAACTTATAGAGGACTGAGGAATAAAGCATTTTATAGTTTCAGAGAATTAAAGCACAGAAGCAACAGGGACAGCCATGTGATGATTGCAGACATAGTACCTGGTCTGCCATGTTTTTTCCAAGGCAGAGCCAAAGTGTAACAGAAGAGGACATGGAGCAGTACTGGAATAAGTCATTACAGAACTTGAGAGTTTCCCTTAATTTCATTACTTTTTCTTGCATGGCTAAACACCTATTTGGTGCAAGTCATCTCCCTGGGGAAGAACAATATCACAGTATACTTTAACCTCATTCATCAAACTCTTGTAGCACAGCAAAGCCAAATTTGTAAAAAGCTGGTTTCACAACTCATTCTGCCACAGATTCCTGGTTTTCTAAGTAAACTGATCTTCCTCTACCTAGGTTTCCTTTTGATATATCCAAAGGACAGCTTTAGCTCCTAGAGGCATCACCAGGAAAAGCGTATCTGTAAAATTTCTGACACAACCTTGTTCTAGACAAGAGATGAGGATGACATTTTTGAAATCATCAGTAGGAATGCTGACAAGAAATGGGCCTTGCAGGGGATTTTCTTCCTCAGGCAGAATTGCCAAGTGCACAGCACAGTTTTGGCTTGATTAGCTTTCTTTGGAGCTTCCAATTCTGAGCTATTGCATACCAAGTCCTGGCTCTCTTCCATAAAAGAAATAGGTGTCTGTGCATACTTTGCAGAAGTACATCGTGGTTTAGTCTTCCTGTCTATGATGGACAGTGTATGGCAAATGAAAAGATGTGTATTTGAGAATCTCTGGATTGTGTGAATGTGCACAAATGCCCCGAAAACAGAAGAGACTTCAGAAAATATCAGTTCCTGGGAGTAACTTCTGGAAAGATTTCTAGGACTTGGAATCTGTCATGATTAAAACCAGTTGTTCCCTTTCTTATCTTCTGTCAAAACTGAGAAGTGTAATGACAGCTCTTAAAGATCGCACTCACCAAAGATTTGGAATGTTCAGAGTGGCACGTGAGCCAAAGAGTGTGGAAGATAAAAAAAAAAAAGCAGGGGTGAAAGTTCTTTTCTGTGTATCACAGAAATGTGGGCCTGCTTTTCGTTGTTTTCCAGCTAACGATATAAAAATCTTTGAATGTGCTTGGCTTTAGAGTGAAAATCTAAAAGACATCTATTTATATCAGTTTCACATATATTGCACTGTGCTACAAAATGAACTATTCTGGCTCATACGGTGAAATGTCATCTTAGAAAATAAGAGCACTCTGTTGCGGTACCTTTTGATTGTCATATGTGTATACGCATTACACACATACACATAAATCTGTCTAGCAACAGCCTCTAGAATAGAGTCTTTGGCAAGGTTACCACCCTACCATATGTAGGAAGTTGATTTATAGTTATATTTTTCATGGCATGACACACATTGTTGGTGAATTGAGGCTGTGATAAAATTGTAGAGGTATAAAGTTTCACTGGCTGGATGGTAAAGAGCCAACTCAGTGTGTGTAAGGCGAGTCAAGAGCTGCAATCCAAATGAATGAACTTGTATTGTGGATCTGGTTACAGCCGGCACATTGCCGTAATCCATCAACAGCAAGTTCACTTACAAACCAGCCTTTGTTTTTAATCCATGAGCCTTTTGGGATTCACTGTAATCAAATGACCAATCAGAGGAACACATAAGACAAAAAAAAATTGCTACAGTCAAGTTTACTTTCAGCCACAAACTCTCCCTCTTGCCCCCTTAGGTAATTCAGATAACAGAATAATGCACAGCATTAAGCTTGCAGGCATTAAAAAATTCAAGAGTTTAAAGTTAATGCATGGAAAACCAGATCTTTCTTCTTTCTGGGAGTGCTTCTCCAAGGCTTGAGAAATCTTTGCTTTCAGACCACGTGTACTTATGGCACAGACGCAGATTAGCAATGGAAGACAGCCACGGGGATTATGGTGGCTACAGTACTCTCAGAGTTTTCTCTTGTTTTGAAGGAATGAAAAGAACATACAGGATTTTGCAATTAAAATGTATCAAGATGAAATAACACATGTTCCTTGGCAAGGACATGATATTAATCCTTGGGGTGTGTCTACGTGTACATAAACAATTTTATTTAAAAATGTATATGTCTGTGTTCTATGCTTTTTCAGTTTAGCATGAAGTACAAGCAAATACTAATATTTTGACAACTTTTCTTTCAGAAGACAGGGCCAAGTATCTGTGACTACCCAACAGCCTATATTAGGATGAAAGAAACATTCATAAAGACAGAGCTGGGGCAGACTGCAGCTCCTGTGTTAGTATGATAATCCTATATTTTCTACTCTTATATCCTACTCTGGGCTACCAGAGACACCCTCTCTGGCCACTGCAGTCCCTCAAGGTGAGCCCAAAAGAAGACGACATGGAGCAGAGCTTACCACCGTCTAAGCAATTTATAACATATTGTGTGGGGCAACAGGGCGAAGGTGGCAAGACATGCACACCCTGCCATTAAAGGAGTGACAGATGGTGATGAAAGTGCCATAAAACCATAAGCTCTGACAGCTCACTGCCACAACAAAAGCAGCTGCTGAAGTATCATGTTGTGAACAGTCCCTGTATTCAGTCACCTCCCTGGCAGAGCCTATCACAGAAACTGTCATCTCTCATGAATGTGCCCTGTCCTGCCGCAAACTCACCTCACTGGCCACTTCCTTAGGCCACAGGCTTTCCTGGTGAAAGGTGGGTGAAGGAGGGGGACTGCAAGTGTCTTATGGTAGGAGAGGAAGAAAATCATTTGTACATTGGTCCAGACAACTTTAGGCATGAAAACAGGGGGACAGCCACAAAGACCCTGTCAGGACAGGAAGGACACTGGTGCAACCAGCCAGTCACTACACATTCCTTTTAACTTTTTTCCAGCCTGGTCTCCAAGCTATACAGTTTGACTCCATGCATAGGAATCCAGAAAGGTCTTCTACCTGCAAGCAAGGACAGGCAATTCTTCTGAAGAGCTCCCTTCTAGTGAAAGCCTCAGCCCCCAGCATTCAAGTTTGCTGTGCTAGCTGTGGTGAGCATCCAACCTTAAAGAGATTTCTATTAGATTCACTATAGAAACTCTTTACATTTAATTCCTATCATGCTGAAGAGAGCAAAATAGAGTACTTTCTCTACACTGAATATCAAGATCATCAAAATCTTGGAAACAATCTCTCTGCTCTTAGGAAGTTCTTCCTTTTAGCCCCTAAGGAGGTTGAGATACAATAGTCTTCTCTCAGGAACAGAAGTATTGGATATCAGTGTTTCTGTTAGCTGATCTCAAACATCTACTCTATTTCAGAAGTTCTACCAATCTTTTTTTCTTTCAAACACATGTATATATTAGGATGGCTGTCTTGTGCTGAAATTTCTGAATCCTGCTCCACTCACTCACTCAGCTTTGGTGGAAATGGTGATCGTTGATATGCACAGGGACTTAGGCAGGGAGTAGATTGTTTAGGCCTCATGTTTGATCTTTTGACACGGCTGATAGGGCAGCCCTCAGGCTAGGGAGCCAGAAGAGCCCTCTAAAAGCATTTCTGATCACTTAGAGCAGTCCCAGAGAATGATGGAGGTGTGTTTTAAGAACCATTTCATGTCACCGTGAGCTTCCCACATGAGAATTTGTTGGGGGTGAAAAATTTAGCTGGGCCACTTGTCATATGAAAAATGCTATTCTCACTCAAATAAAAACTTTAAAATGTGCTGAGTTCAAAAGAAATAGTAAGATATTATACATATATTTATCTTTTTTTCAATTCAGGAAGTGATTTATAATAGCTGGGCTTTGATTTTTCATACTTTTTATTCTTTCATGAAATAGTAGGAATAAAGTTCTAAGAACATGTCATTAAAATAGTGCAACAAGTTTATTTTAAGGTATTTTTCTAGTTAGTTTTAGTGCATAATGCTAAACAAAACAATTTGCGTCATTTTCTTGATCCATTTGATGTCATAAACAGCAAGTTTGAAATTAAGTTTCATTCACAGCAGAAGAGGTTGAGCCATAGTAGAACCCTGTCCAAGGCATAGTCCTTTTTAGCAGCATCAGTGAGCCCATGCAAATCATCACTCTGTTAGTGTTCTTCAAAAAGCATCCGATATTTGGACTTGCTCATTTAAAACCACTTGCATTGTTTGTCAACCTGCCAAAAGACATACCTTTGCTCTCTCCATCACTGAGTCTCCCACAGTCTGCCTCTCTTCTATCACTAATATCTTTTCCTGGGTAAGGATTTTCAAACTTTGCCAGCATATGGACAATGACTTAATATATATATTTTTTGTATTGGTGTGGACTTCTAAGTAAAGAAGTTAAGCTTCCTGACTGCATACTTACTATTCACTACTAGCTTCTATGGCTACCTTAGAAATAATATATGAAGCCATAAATCACAGCTGAAAAACACTCTCTTGTGGTACTTACGTTAATACTTAGTTAGAAAATGGTACTTATCTACAAACATGTAGATAATCAGGCTCCAATGTCATAAATACTGGAGATTTTTGAAATCGTTGCTCCTGAACTGTGTTGTCAGTGTAGGAATCTTGTTTTCTTCAAAATAAGCATAAAGAAAGCCCTTATTAGTGCTGTGAAGTTTCCAGTGTGAACCATGCAGACAGAAGACTTTGTAGAAAGCAGAGTAATTCTTCTTCCTTTACCCTCCCCAGTCTGGCCTCCATTAAGTGTAATCATTTTTTAAATCTCATGTTTTTGGAATGGTTAGACTTCACAAACTGGAGTAGCAAAGGAGAAAGGAGGAAAACACTTCAGTGTCACCATGAGGATATGGCAAATGTTCTGTCATCTACTGGAAAATGGGACTGAAACTACATGGTGGCAAATGAAAAGACTCAGCGCTGGTGATAATGCAGATGGACATCAAGTCTTCAAGTGCTTCCTGTCATGAATCCACACGAATCTGGCAGAAAAATACCGTAGACTGAATTACTACCCTAAAGAATGTATGAGTATGTTACTGGAGGCTTGGACTTAGAAACGGATTTCTACATCTGCAGATGTTTTGGTTGCTTGCTTTTTTTTTTTGGCTGAATTAGTTTCTTGTTTTATTGCTTTCTTAGGTTGTACCATATTGTGCTTTATACTCATTCACTGACTGAACATGGATATGATAGATTAAGAAAAAACACAAATATTTTACTTATGGTTAAATATCATCATCAAGCTTAATAGATAGCTACTAACTAGACAGACTTGTTTCCATGTGCGCAGAAACTGATCCCTAGTTTGGTAAAGAACTGACGTTTTACAAAGGTAAGAAAGCTGAAGTCAGACAACGTTATTTTATTACCTCTCTTATTGATAAACTTGGACTGCTAGAATGTTTTAACAGTGATCCTGGCCAGCAATCCTTTACTCACACAGACGCCGTGTGTAAGCTTAGGACCTTAAATGGTTGAACTATTCTTAGCCTTATGTTGTGAATACCCAGGAATGTTCGTGAGTAGTATTAGGGACAGAAGATGACCCTAAGAGTACTTGGCAAAGGCAAATTGGAATTTACAGAAAATTTGCTTTGATACTGTTGACTTCCAATTACTGCCTTCTGATGTTGTCCCAACATAAAAAGTTAGCATTAAATTTGCATTCCAGATGAATGACAGGAACTGAAAAGCTATGGGGATCTGAGTTAAAACCTATAGAATGAGATTTATGCACATGATCCTGCCTGTCTGAATTGCCTCATCTCCTACCTCTGTAACTGCTTTATAAGAAACCTATCTATTCCAAGTGCTATTTGTGGCTAGCACAATTACCACTGAGTGCCACAAAGATGCTTTAAAAGTGCAGCCATGCTACACAGACATCTGATTTTGAGGATTCTCCTTTAAAATGCACTAAGTGAATACAGAACTTCTCTACAAATCTTTCCCTAAAGTTGTGCTTGCTTGTTATCATCAAAGCAAGAGAGAAGCTTACTCAAGCAAAATGAATACAGTATTTAAGGAAAATGAAAAAAAATGAAAAAAAATTCAACAGTTATCCTACAAAATGTATGTCACATTGTATTGTGAATACACTGAATGTATTGTATGTACATTGAATGTATTGTAACACTGAATGTTACATTGTAGTGTAAAGTGAAGCCACATGCAACTAAATATTAAAACCATTTATTAATTAATATTTCTTAAAAATGAAGGGAAGTGACAAAACTCCAATTGCATCTGATAGTGTTTTGTTAAAGGATGGCAGGTATCTGTGCACTGATGCAGAAACCTTGAGACTACCATGCTGTATAATTCTAAGATAATATTTTTTATTTCACAGACAGAATGAACCTTTCCTGAAATTGCTTTTAAATCATTGTAATTTCCACAAAACTGAGTTAAACAATGCCTTTTGCAAGCTAGAGATGAAGAATTGTTCAGTCTGTGTAGTAGGGAGACACTTGACCTGTCATTTTGCAGCATTTCTGCACTGGAACAGAGCAGCTACTAAAATAGCACCACATAAATATGTGGGCAAATACATATTTGAGGGCAGAAGGTCAGGACTCCCCTCCAAAACAAAGCCAACCAACCAAGCACAAACACCTCATCCATGTAAAGAGAGAGGGAAGGTAGGTTTTGTTTTTGTCTTGTGACCAGGATGTAAGAGACTGTGCTTCTCACTTCTGGGAGGAGCAATCAATGATTTTCAACAATCAGAAACTTCATGCTCTGCTTTAGAGGTCCTCAGCCCCGGAGGACCACATAAGTGTATTGATTTAGGATTGACACAGAGGGAATAGTGCCACCTACTGAAGTAATTATTTTTAGCACTCTAATTCTTTTGCCTAGATTCTTTACAACTAAGGTTTAATAATACTGCGGCATCAATATTGTATTTGTCATATGAAATAGCTCATCTTCCTCTCTAATTTAATCAGGAACTGAAAACAACATTGAAAAAAAAAAAAAGGCCGAAAAGTTAGCAAAATATATTGTTATAGAGCTACTATTTCTAGAAATGAAATCATAAGGGTGTCTTTAAACAGCTGGGGGCTGAGGTCTACTCTAACTCTATTTACACAAATTAAGAAATGCAAAATAATTTTGATGGGGGTAAATTCACTCTTCTGTGATTTTCTTTCAGACAAATTTTTTTTACTGTAGGACCAAGAGCCTTGAGCTACAAATTTGAAATTGTTTAATATCAGGACTGGAGATGGGGAAAGGGCTTTAAAAATCATCATTTAAGAACTAGTTGATAATTTTCAAACCTATTTATTTATTAATTTATTTATTATTTGGATGAGCAGAGCTCTTTCTAAAGCATGATGATTAAAAAACATTCCCTGTCCCATATCAGTGAATGTGCACACTATCTCCAGGGTGAAGAATAGCACATTTGATTTTCAGCAGTTGGATGAAATGCACCAATGATGTCCTCTCTTCAGATATTGATTAGTGGTGCTAAGTACTGCCAAACAGCTGTGTAGAGCCACTTCACTGATTGCTAGTTATAAGCATTGAGTGAAATGATTCCTTCAGCTTCCATTGACTACTGGAAAGACTTACACAGCTTACGCCTGTGAGCCTTGTTAAGAATGCTATAGGAACACAGTGACATAAAAGCCATGCCATGCTCTACAAACCAAATTTATCAGCAAAATTATTAATTAACAGCCATAAACAACAGTCATAAATAACAGATACAAATGCAATTTACGTTCTGTATTAAGTATCTTCCACAGAGGATTCAGCCATCTCTGGATGCAGTTTAGTTACCTATCAGTAATTTTATTGCTGCAAAGGCAGTGCAGAATGCCATACCATGACAGATTTGGGCTTTTCTGACATCCAGCTGCTTACTGTCATTGTTGGCTGTCGCTGAAGGATTGGAGGTAATACAGGTGCCTGTGCCTGATTGTGCTGAAGAGAAATGTGCGACAAGCATGGGGTGATGCAAACAAACAGTTGGATGACACAGTGAAAATTGTCAGATAGGCTTTTCTTTAGTCCACTTCCAAATTAATGGAGGACTATTTTACCAGATTCCTGATTATGTAGAGCATATGATCTGTAAATGTGGATCTCTGCTAGCTAGGCTGGTTCCCTTCTATCTTATTTTTGCAGACCAGCTGAATATCTCAGACATATTCAGTTTGGTTACACGTGTCAAAATTATTAGTATGTATTTACTAATGTGTTTTGAAAATTTAAACCTAGTACCCATGCCTGGCTTGTATATAAAAGTCATCTTCACAGATGGGCTAACTGATGTGTTGACTGATTGACCATTGCTTCATCTTTGGTTGAAAAAATTTGTCCAAGGCTACATGATAAGACTGAGAAAGGGCCTTAGTTAGGACACAAGTTCTTCTCAGTCTCAGAAGAATGTTTGAATAGGCAGAGCAGACAGGATAGTTCATGCTGAACACAAACACAGGTGAGTGGTATCTCTTTCCAGTATCAAGGAAGCAACTGAAAGCTAATCCTATGCCTCTGTTTTTATACAAAATACTTGACAAATATAATGAGTAAATAAACAGCTGCCTCTAAGTTATTTACAGTGCTGTTAACTGGCATTTAGGCTTCAAAATTATCACCAGAGTCAACAAAGAGTTGAGCAAACATATCCGTGGCTGAGTATTTGTATTTAAGATTAAGTACACATATATGACTGCGAACACATGTTCAGTCAAACTATTCAGGCTAGTTTTGAAGAGACATTAGACAGTGTGAATAATATAGCAATTTGGTAAGAGCTATTCAAGCCATGTATTGATACTTGTCTTCATTTCCTTGCATTTAAGCTAAACACTTACTTGAAACTCTTGTCAATAATTTATGTTGAGCTTTGATAAATAGCCCTTTTTAATTTGCCCTTTTTAAACTCTATCACTTTTACTGATGATACCTTGTCTAAAGCCTTGGTATCATTTCACAGGAGTAGTTCAGTGGCAAAGGCTTCCTCTCCATGCATGCTTTCCCACAGGAAAACAAGGAAATAGACTGTACACATCCTTGCTGGAACTTCACTTGAACTCAGGAGAGTTGCATCAGGAAAAAAAATCAGTGAGAGCTTTTTCTACTTTAGTCTTCCTTTTTTCATACTGCAAATAAATTTAACAGCACGACTACTTCAAGGGCTGGGTTTGCTCCTTTGAAACACCATGCAAATGAGCAGGTATTCAGATGGGTGGATACTGCAACTTTTCAGTAGGGTCTTAAATAAGCAGCAGGGTCAGAAATAACCCAGCTGTAAACTCAAACAAAGGCAAACTGCTTGGCCTCTGCATTCACGTTTTCCTTTTTTAACTTTTTTTTTTTTTTTTAATCTTCTGGGAGCCATTACAAACTGTTATCTGTTCTTTTCACAGAACATCCACCATCCAGAAACTGAAATTCCAGAAGATTAATTCTTAGAGTATTTGGACTTTGCAGACTACTCCCATTAGACATTTAAAAAGCACTACGTAAATAAATCGGTCCAGAGGGGAGATAATTTGTGCACCTCTTAGCATATGAAGATTTTACATAAAGCAGTAACTTGGTTGGAAAAAATGTGTTCTACGCTTTTAGGAAAGTTGGAGCCACATTGGACTAGAAAATGTTTCTATCGCTTTCCATCTCTCCTCAGAAAGAGAGATGTCTCAGATCAAGTAGAGGTTAGCAGGGCTGATGCTTAGATAGGACCATCTAGTTTTCCTGACTCTAATGACTTTGCAGTAAAGGCAGGAGCAGCATGAAGGAGAAATGCCCATATGTGCCCTCACCTCCTCTGTGGTATCCTGATATTATTTTGGGTCAAGTCTTGGTTGTTGCAACCAGTGTTTACTTCCTTCTGGAAGTAGGCCACCTTTTTAGGTAGCCAACTTGGAAACCTTTCATTATTCACTCTGATTCTTTGGACTTAGCATCAAAATTTTCTTCCTACTGCTAATTATGGCTTTGGACTATGGTGAAAGCTGCTTAGGAGCAGAGGATAACTCTCTCTTGCCACAGGACAGCAAGGTAGTGGGCAGGGGTTGAGTCCTCTTGACATTTCCTACTCTACTGCTATCTCCATCACCACTGGCACTAACACAATATACCAGATGATGCCCCACCACTGAGGATGGGTGCGGGACACCTCCTGTCCCATCTGCCCAGAGAGAAGAGGATGTTGGGAAGCTTACAGTGCTGCTGCCTCTGTCAGTGTTCTTTCTGCAAAGAAAAATGTCTTATTATCTGGGGCTGTTAGCCTAGTACCTTTTGTCAGCACTAAACTTTCATGGGATGAAAAAAAGAGATTAAAATAAAAATAATTCTTCCATTCCATTTAAGAGATTTCAGGTGCAGGGATTTGTGTCCTGAATAACAAGCTACTTGACTAGAGGCTGTTTTTTAACAATACTGTGTTCTTACATTCAGAAAAGCCCCTGAACTGCATGCACTGTAGCTACACACCCTGTTTCACTCTGGGTCTGTTTTAACAGGGTTTTAAAGCTATTTCACCTGAGTGCCTGCTGATTAGCATGCTGTGTTTTTTAAACCAATCCACTGAATTCACTTCCTATCTGTGTCTCTAGTGCCCATTCATCTACAGAAATATATAGACAAACAAGGCTACAGGTGCAGAAAACTGGGCCTTTCCTGCTGTTTATTACAATATTGACCTCAGGGAAGGAGGGAAGAAGGAAAGAAAAAGAAGATATACATATATGTTTTGCAATAGGATTGTGCTAAAATCCTACTTTTCTTGTTTTTTGTAAAGTTAAAAAATAAAAAATAAATCCTCCTGGCTGCCAACAAACATAGACATTGAATTATTAGGAGGTGGAGGGGGAGGGGCAGGGCTGTTTCTTTTGCATCTATGAAGGGATTTTGGGTGAACTGCTTCTGCTCAGAAAGCCTGCCCTTCCCTCAGTACTCCTCCTTCCCCCCCACCCACCCTTCCCTCCCAAGTTTGCCTTCTGGTTATTCAAGGGTACATGAATTATCTTTGCCTTGTGGTCAAAGAACCTGCTGGCTACTTTCACTCAAATCACCACAGGAAAAGTAGCCATCTGCGTGCCTTAACAGCAAGGTCCCCTCTCAAATCTGGACTACCCTGTGCCAGGGACTGGCCTAGAACATGATCCAAAAAGCTCACAATTTATATAAAAATTGCTCTTCCTTAAAAGAAAGTGTTTCTCTTGCAGGTTCACATAGGTTTACTGTGAGACTCCCAGGACTATTTTAAGATGCTTAGGCCCTTTGGAAACTGGTGTTCATCAGATCTAACTGACCCAGAGGGAAAGTCTTCTAAACAGCTTAGTGAAGACGTGTGCTTTGTAATTTTTTTGTACATTATGCTGACCTCCAGTGTCTGGTCTGAAATTCTGCTGTCCTGCTTTTACAGGCATTTTAGAATCTGGGTGAACGGTTACAATAGTATTGTCCTGGAGAAGATGGCAGCCCATGGCTTGAAAAGGTATACTCTTTGTTGGGTAAAGAACTGACTGGAGGGCCGGACCCAGAAAGCAGTGGTGAATGGAGTTAAATCCAGCTGGCGACCAGTCATGAGCGCGGTTCCTCAGGGATTGGTAATGGGGCCTGTCTTGTTTAATAACTTTACTGATGACCTGGACGAGGGGATTGAGTGCACTCTCAGTATGTTTGCAGATGGTGCCAAGTTGGGAGGAAGTGTTGAACTGCCTGGTGGTAGGAAGCCCCTCCAGAGGGACCTGGTCAGGCTGGATTGCTGGGCTGAGGCCGATGGGATGAAGTTCAACACCAAGTTCTGAGTCCTGAACTTTGGCCACAGCAACCCCAGCAATGCTACAGGCTTGGGGCAGAGTGGCTGGAAGACTGTGTGGAAGAAGTGGCCCTGAGAGTGTTGGTCAGTGCTTGGCTGAACAGGAGCCAGCAGTGTGCCCAGGTAGCTGAGAAGGCCACTGGCATCCTGGCTTGTATCAGAAATAGCATTGCCAGCAGGAGCAGGAAGGTGATCTTCACCCTGTCACCTCTGGTGAGACTGTACCTCGAGTACTGTGTTCAGTTTTGGGCCCCTTACTACATGAAAGGCATGGAGGCCCTGGGGAGTGTCCAGAGAAAGGCAAAAAAGCTGGTGAGGGGACTGGAACACAAATCTCATGAGAAGCACCTGAGTGAGCTGGGATTGTTTAGTCTGGCGAAGAGGAGACTCAGGGGAGTCCTTACAGCTCTCTACAAGTTCTTGAGAGGAAGTTGTGGTGAGGTGGGGGTCAGCCTCTTCTCCTCTTCTCCCACATAGGTAGAGATAGGACTAGAGAGAATGGCCTCAAGTTTCACCAGGGGAGATTTAGTTTGGATACTAGGAAAAATGTATTCTCTGAAAGAGTGGTGAGGCACTGGAACAGGCTGCCCAGGGAGCTGATTGAGTCACCGTCCCTGAAGGTGTTCAGGAATCGTCTAGATATTGTTCTAAGGGATATGGTTTAGTGGAGAAATATTGGTGGCAGGTTAGACAGTTGGACTAGATGGTCTTGCAGATCTTTTCCAACAATGGTGATATGTCTATGATAACAGAAATAAATATTTTATGTGCCTATTCAGGAATATCAATTGGAGTCATTTATTTTGATGGAAAGTTGATGCCAAAAATTCTCTCAGATCCTGGACTGGAGGTCCTAATTCAAAATACTTTGAAGCATATTTCAAAATCTGACAAAAAGGTGAATGCAGCAGCTTGTGTAAGCCTTGCATAAAGCTGGTCTTTGGTGAGAGGTGATGACTATGTCATGGCTACACCGACCTCAGCTTCTGAGACTTAAAAAAGGTGTTCTCACTGGTTGCTACTGATATTACAATTTATGAGTAATAATTAGGAAGTACTCAGAGCATTACCCTGTATTTTTATTATTGCTTTCCTCTTAAAGCACTGCATTTCTGGGGCAGAATTAGTCACAGGGTCTTTGGCCTAGTGCTTACTATGTTGCCTTCAGCCTACAGTACACTAATTCAGCAGAAACTTTTACCAGTGACTTTGCCTTTAATAACTGCAACCAAAATCTCTAGATGACAAGCTTGGCGAATGCATTATCAATCAAGGACAGCTGGCATGAGAGAGGATGGATTTCAAAAAGAATACACTCACTTGGGGTAATGCAGAGGCACCCTTCTTAAACAATACTCATGATGGGTGGATCAGAGAACTAATCTCCCATTCAAAGTACAGGGACTCCTACCACAGTGCCTGTGAAGAATGACATGAATGTTTTTTTATCAAGGACAGAGCCCTGCTTATGCTGGACTCCAGCTTTAACTGAGGACACAAGCTGGCAGTGAAGCACAGCCATAGTTTAAGTTTCACGGTATACTGAAACTAGGAGGTCAATTAGCTGGCACTGGGTGACCACAGAAATCCTGCTGAGGACTATCAAAAGGACAGATAAGGTTTATGGGTGTTTTCAAATCAGGTTAACCTTAATTTGTTGGAAAATGCTTGCCACCACATCACAAAGCATCCCTCTGGTGATAGGTAGGGCTAGGCTAGGACACCTGGAACTCTTGGAGGCATTGCAGACATCAGTCTAGAAGACCATTTTCAAGGCACTGTGAAGTCACAGGAAAAAGTCTGCAAGATATTTTCATTTATTTTTGTTTCTTTTTCTCACTTCTGTCTTAGAATACAGATAGTAGTAAAATATATTTCAGCTGTAAGAGTTCTCCTCTTCCCTCCCCTCCGTCTCCCCCCCCACCCCGCCTTGATGGCAATCAAAACCAAAGCTTTCTTTGTCTCAGTTATGAATTTAGCTCATATTAGTTAACAAACATCAGGTCATGACAATTAAGCAAGTATTTTCAGTACTGTAAGCAGGATGTACTGTTAACTCCCAGTATGAAATTCAGTTTAGTCCTTTTTCATATAAAACCAGCTTTCTCTATTTCTCTTTTTGATTTGTTAAATTTTCCAAATTAGAATCATTACTGTAATTGCAAAAGCATGATAAAAGTAACAGCACACACAACAGTTATTACAGATAAACACACTGGAACATTCACTCTAGTATTCAGTACTTCATAAAACTATACCACATAACACACTACCTTGTCTGTTGTCTTGATTAATAGGGGAAAGTGTAGAAAAAGATAAAAATAATCATCTTTTCCCCTGTTGTACCCTTCCAATTTCTAATAGTCAGTGGTTCTCAGACTCAATGTTGTAATAACAGAAATGTAACATTTCCAGTAAATCAAAATTAAATTGCCATTTGTTTACATTAAGTCACTCAATCTGATTTTATCATTGCATCTACTTTTTAAAATTTTGTTTCTTTAAAGGCAAATTGTTTATCTTTATGCCTGCTCCAAAGAATAAAGTTGGAAATACTTCTACTCAAATTACAGGAAGAAGAGTTTTGCACTTGACAAGAATCTTTCACTAAAGACATGACTCTAACTGTCAAGGTGGGAGAATGAGTGAACGTGCTCCTGTCCTGTGCTGTGCGAACTTCCTGCATGTTAGGATTTTTCTCTTATTTAATTTTCTTTCTTTTCTTCTTTTAATTTTCCCTTTGTTCTTCTGGTGTGGGTTTTTTTTTTTTTTTTTGAGTGTCTGAGTTGTTTCACATTCATTCTTCTGTCATACAATTTGTTATTGTATTTTTTTTTTTACATCTACTACCCCTTTTCCCAACCAGTTCCTATGAGAATGGAAATGGAAACTTCAAAACTGTAGATAAACATTTGATTAGAAAACATGCAGTTATCCCCTTCCCTTATCAAGTCCTTTTTCACTGTTCTGTAAACAAACACATCTATTTAGACCATTTGTTTCTCTGTCAATCTGTGAAAAGTTAATACAAGTTTTTGCAATTTTTTTTTAACAGTCCTGTAAAAATATCATATAGTCCACTGAGGCCTGCCCTTGTAACTCCAATAAATACAAATCATTTATCATTTTAACTTCAAATATCTAGCTAATGATGTAACCACACACATGCACATGCACACACACAAAAAACTTTACAGAAAGAAAACTGTCTCCTTTTAAACCCCTGACTTGTTGCTCTGACTTCAGTTATTTGTTCAATATTTCAACAACACCAAATTAATGTGCCAGAAATGCTTGCCATTTCTGAGTCACCCCCTTACTATCCTAGATACCAGATTCTTCAAATTAGAGGCTGTCTCAAAGAGATTAGCATGGTTCATTCTCTTTGTTTTTGCCATTCCAGTATTGTCTTCAGTGTGTCTCTTGAGAGCCTCCTGTTATCAAAGCTGCCTAATTTTGGCAAATCTTGCTTGGTAATTCATTTCCCAGCTCCCTGCTGGAGAATGTTTCAACCTTTCTGTTTTCTACTTTTCCTAGTTCTGAAATGCTATCATTAAAAATGATACACAGCACTGTCTATCATATTCAGTGTATGCCTGATGTCAGGGCAGATTTCTCCGTTATTTATATTCTGTGTATATGCACCTATCAACATAGTTCAAATGATACATGTCATTGAGGAGCATCACTTTCCTTCTCCTCCTCTGTAACATAAGACAATATGCTCTATCCCCAGGTAGCTCTAATGCCACACAATTGCCTCTGTACTTTCTAACTTAGTAGAGCTACTGATGCAAAAATCACACCCACAGTGATATTTAGTGCAAAAAACATTTGTGTTGATGGTTGCCTAAGTGCTGAGGGAAGGACTGGTGAGGATTGCTTAATACTACTCTTGTGTCTGTTGGAGCTGTCCTGAGCAGAGCTCTTAAAGCATGATGCAGCCCAGACTCCTAACTTTATTGTGTTAAATAAATTGTCCACTTTGGATTCTTCACTTAGCTCCAGTAAATGCTTGGTATTTTTTCCTGTCTGAGTAGAATTAAAATTGCAGCGTATTTGCCAGACAGGTTGAGAATTTTGCAGTATTTTGAAGAATGATCAATCAAATCACTCTTAGATTTGCCTACAAACAACATGTTTTAACTGCCTGTACAGGTTCATTCAAAGTCAGCCCAATACACTGATAAACGTAGTGAGTTACACTGATGCCTGCAATCAGTTTGTACTTTCATTAACAAATGACCATAAGGGAAAAGTAGGGTATAGTGAATAAATTTATCAGTAAGAGAAATGTATTATATGATAACCAACAAAACTAATTTACAAAAAGAGGGAAAGACTGATCAAGAATGGGAAAAAAAAAAACAGCACAAAAGAAAAACAGTACACATTCCACACACCCTTTCCTATGCCTTCACACAGAAAACGTTATTTGCAGGTGTCATATCATCACATATTCAATGGAATAAATAAGAACAATAAAATGCAGACTTTTTGCAAAGTAGCTGCAGACAGCTCTAATTATCAGTATCTGATATATGGCCGATTATTTTCCTGGAAGTTTCTCAAGCAGTGATTTAAGAAAAATATCACTGCATTTGACTCATTTATGGATCCAAGAATATCTGCCTAGTGTAAAGATGTTCTGGGCACAGAAAAAAAAAAAAAGGAAAAAATAATTTGTACAAAGGGTAGAATAGCAATATGCTTCTTAAACATATCAGTTGTGAAAGCATTACAAAATTATTTTCTCAGTAAGTTCATACTTAAATTTCTGTACATTTAATTTGTGTTCTAGTGCAAAAGATAAAGATCTTAACTATACATCTATTAAATATAATCTGTTTTAAGAAATAGAAGAAAATAGAAACAACTTGTATTTTACCAATAGTATCTCTGAGACAAAGTTGATTATACATTTTTAGAAATATTACAGGCTGTTACTTACATTAGCTTTTCTTATCATGTATCTACCTCCTAGTTATAAGCACAATAATTTGAAAAAGTTTCCTGGGGCATGACCAAGTTCACTCCTTAGTCAAAAAATACTGCAAAGCTTTTCTGTCAGTACGGGTGTGCAATTGTGTTATTTAGTGTAGCTCTTGGCCTGTTCTTTTCACTATAAGTGTTTCTTTGCTTACATCTCTGCCTGTACTGGTTCTATTAAATTAAAAACACTTTTAGCTTCTCTGAAACTAGTGCTGTAAAGCAGTGCACCTATATATGGCAACAAATACACTAGAGACCCTACTATTTGAAAGTTTATTTTAATATTACTATCCCCAGTATATCACAGAATCAGATGCAGCATAAAATCACTGTTATGTTTTTAATGAAAAGCATATCTAGAAAACATTAAACTGGCAATTTGGGGGAAAAAAAATGTTTTGTTGGATCAAATCCCACTCTAACAGGTGCAAGAATCCTGTTAGAATCCATTTAAGGATCCCCATACCACTGAGCAGGACCCTAAATATTTCTATCTGTGTGCATTTGCATTTTCAACATATTTTTCATGGTTCTCTGCAGACTACTCCCCAGGGTTTTTTTCTGAAAACTGCTTTGGTAAGCAGCCATGAAATTAAGAGCAGATTTTTCCCTGACATTTTTGGAAACTGTAATTTTAGTTCTCATATATATGAGGATTCATATATATGTGAGCCAGAACTGCACCTGTGAACAAGCTAGAAACAATATAATTTGGACTGCCAAACGGTAAACCAAAACAGCTTGGACGAAAACTGTCAGAGAGTGAATACAAAGATTTTTTCTGCTAAATAACATGTATGTCGTAGGAAACCATGATTTAGTAGTATTTTGTTCTGTAAGCTTAAGGAGTCTAACCTGTTTTTAAAAACTGTATCTTCATTTAAATCACTTATTTGTTGAAAGAAAATTCTCCATTACATGGTTATAATATGAGTATACTCACATTATTATATAAGAGAACTTTTCTACCCCATCCCAGCTTCTCTGTATGATTTTTCTTCCCTTAAGTCTCCCAGTCTCTGATTTGCTCTAAGTTGCTCTCTGAAAAACTCTTTTGCCTCTGTCTTGCATTTCACATGAGGAATGGCTAATCTATTATACTATTATGATTTTCATAGCCGATTACTTATGCAACTTCATTATTTGCCTATCACACCTGAGAGTGCTGAGACAGCAGAGAGTGCTTACCAAGGATGAAATCAGGAAGCAATTTCTGAGGAAGTTGTCCCAATATGCACTTTTAGCAGGAATGACAAATTCTGACTCCACAAATCCTCCCTGTGTCAAGTGCCCCCAAAAGTTTGTGAGAACAGGACATGTGAACAGCTCGCAGGACTGAGCCCACCTGCAGGGTTTGAGCTAATGCAAATTACAGACCATCCTGAAGTGCTTAGTAGGGGTGGTGTCAAGCAGCTCTGTTTTGAGGCATTTATTGAAACATCTCAAACACTCGTATCATAGAATCATGGAATGGCCTGGGTTGAAAAGGACCTCAAAGGTCATCTACCAACACCCCTGCTGTGGGCCAGGTCACCAACCACTAGATCAGGCTGCCCAGAGCCACATCCAGCCTTGCCTTTAAAATGCCTCCAGGGTTGGGGCATCCACAACCTCTCTGGGCAACCTGCTCCCGTGCGTCACCACCCTCTGAGTGAAAAACTGACTCCAAATATCTAACCTACATGTCCTGTCTTAGTTTAAAACCATTCCCCCTTGTCCTAGCACTATCAACTCATGTAAACCGTCATTCACCCTCTTGTTTATATGCTCCCTTCAAGTACTGGAAGGCCACAATGAGGTCTCCCTTTATGTTTGTGCCCAGGTTTACAGGCTGGTGGAAGTGTATCTGTTTAACATATCAGTGTGCTACTGAAGAAAACTTCCATAGAATTTCTCACATCTCTTGTCGCTCTCATTGCTCCTGGGCATAGCTTGCTTGTTTTTAACAGACTACGACTGCGGCTGAGGATGCCAGCTATGCTCCCCTCTTGCTCGGTACTCCACAGATAGAGAACAAAAAGACTGCTTCTGATCTCAAGAGTTTATTGTTCAGTATTTCCAAATCCCTGGCCAGTATACATATGAATACTATAAATATTATAAATATTTCCTTGAATATTTATAATATAATGCCACAGTAAAGTCACAGCTAAATCTGTGACATTACAACATACGGAGAGAGGAGAGAAGAGTGCCACAGTATTCTCTCATTCCCAAATCCAAACCTTACAAATCATACTGCACTTCTTGGCTTGCCAAAAAAAATAAAAAGAAGATTAAGTTTTACAAACCAGGACTGAGCTTCAGGTAAAATGCCTTCCTTCTCTGCCATCTGGAAGGAGAATGTTATTCAGAGGTAAGACAGGGAAGTGATAATCTGCTGCTTGTATGTGATCCACAGGAACAACTACTTTAACAAAAAAAAAGCCCACATGTGAATAAGATTCCCCTGACTAATGATTCCATAAACTGTAATTATTTGTTTTTTTGTTTGTTTGTTTGTTTTTAACAGTTCCCTTTTTTGCTCCTTGTGCTGTGCTGTAAATGCCACCACTAATGAGATAATATCAGTGTGACTGAGAGCAGACAGACCATGATGTTTTCAAGCAGTTTCAACTTCTCGACAGTCAGGAGCCTGCCTAATGTTTTGTGGCTGCCTCTGGTCATTGACTTGGTACAAACTCCCTTATATTGCTGTGGGAGGGAGGTCATTGCCAAACCCATGGCTGCTTGACTGGGGAACGAGGCAGTTTGTAGCGATTCAAACACAAGGCCTGAACCAAGCAGAGGGTTTATAATAAATTGCCTAAAATAGTTCCCAGCTGAATGTGTTTCAATTTTTCTCTGTGTGTCAACAGATGACATGCATTGTCATTGTGCTATATATGATTCAAAAGGCTCACTTAAGAATTTACAATTAAAAAAACCGTATTGTTTAGGATTTCTGCAACTTGGGCACTTTCCCAAATATCCTCCTTTAGTTTTTACAGAGGATTTTCAGTGATTCTTTTTGTGTCAGTGAAAAGCTCACCTCACAAATTGATTGTTCTGTTTTTATTTCCAATATTACATGTCCTACAAAAGAGCTTGCAGGATGATGCTGTGCATTTTGTCACCAACTCCTTGCAAATTCTCCAAGTATTCCCTCACTGGGCTTAAGAATAGCAGGAAAGTGTGAGTGTAACAGGAGTTAAAGCATTATTAGCCCTCTGCGCTCTCACTTAAGAATTACTGGTGTAGACCAATTATTTGGGAAATCAGATATCCACCTGAAAGGAGTAATAACTGCATCTGAGCATCTGGGAAGTCACACAAATGGCTCCAGAAGAATTTGTGACTTATGGATAAAGGGAGCACTAAGTCGAATGCATATGTGAACTTGAGCTGCTCTGAGTTGCACAAGCTGTCGAAGTCCAGCTCACTTGGAGTTCCTCCAGCTCTGTCCACACACAAGATTCATCCACCTGTGTCTTCCCAATCTCATGACTCACCATGCATAACCAGCATGATTCCAGTGAGAAATTTCTTTCCAGGATCTCCCATTAACAGGAGTTTCTAGAGCACAGGGCAAAGTCTCAGATGCATCTTGACCATCCCCTCACCCAGATGCATTTAATGCTGCTCAGCTCCACAGGATGCAGTTAGTGCCCTGGAACAAAGGCCTAGGAGAGCACAGGCCCAAGACCTTTCTTCCCTGCCATACGGCTGTTATCCTGTAAGCCAGACACCTAGGCCACCAGAAAGCAGGGCTGACTGGAATCCAGTACTTCACTAACTCTCATGAAGGTACTTAGAGCTAAAGTAAAGATTGCACGTATGCAATCAGATCGCAGTCTTGTCTATCCCTGGTGGTGTTTCCTGGCACACCCATTCCTGAGAACAAGGCTCCTTGTTGCATGGCAGCGCACCTGCAAGGTGGAAGCATGTACAATTAAGTACAGAAATACTTAGATCTCAGTGGCCCTACGTCTCACTACCTGATAGTCCTTTCAGTAACTCAGCACGTCTCCCAAGTATCCTGCTATGTGACCTGGTCTAACCACAGCACAGAACTTCGGAACACATCCTGTGCCTACCTTCTCTTGAGATGCAAATACATTTAGTGTTGGCTGTGGGAATACAGTGGTCTGTTAACAAAATATAATTATTATTGTTCAAATATTCTCCCTTCATTCAGCATCCTGTGTAGAAAGCTTACTGAAGGGACACTGATTTTTAAAAAGTCAAAAATTAACTTTCAAGGTCTTTTTTGCATCAACTTTATACCAAACATAATTGGTTTCCCTATACAAAAGTTAGCAGAGAATGCCACAAGGAGTGATAAAGTATGATAACCTGTTCAGTATGGCTGGCAAAGAGTAATCTGCTGATCTTCAAAGGCACAGTAATACCAACTGATGATTGTAAACTACAGGAAAATAACAGTATTGCCACACCTGAAGTACTGTGTTCAGTTTTGGGCCCCTCACTACATGAAAGGCAGGCCCTGGAGCATGTTCAGAGAAGGGCAACGAAGCTGATGAGTGCTCTGGAGCAAAAGTCTTATGAGGAGCATCTGAGGGAACTAGAATGCTTTAGTCTGGAGAAGAGGCTCAGGGGATACCTTATCACTCTCTAAAACTACCTGAAAGGAGGTTGTAGTAAAGTAGGAGTTGGTCTCTTTCCCAAGGTAACAGTGATAGGGTGAGAGGTAATGGCCTCAGGTTTTGCTGGGGGAGGTTGAGTTTGGATATTAGGAAAAATTTATTCTCTGAAAGAGTGGTCAGGCACTGGAACAAGCTGCCCAGGGTCGAATCACTGTCCCTGGAGGTGTTCAGGAATCAGTTAGATATTGTTTTAAGGGGCACAGTTTAGTGGAGAAATATTGGTGGTATGTGGATGGTTGGACTAGATGATCTTGAAGGTTTTTTCCTACATTGGTCATTCTATAATTATAGATTCTATGACTCTGTAATTGCCATTGCCATTATAAAATCATAACCCATTTCCATTAAAAAGAAACTACCCTCCCCCCACCACTACAAAGAAAAAGTGTTTACCTTGATTTGCTTTACATCGGTAAACATTCCTGCATCAAATTTAAGGAGCTATATTTAGAAATGTATCCTTCCTGGGAAAATAAATAGGCTTCAGTGAAACCGAAACAGTCCTGGGCCTTCGTTTGTCACCACTGAGACAAATGAACTCAATAGGAGATCCAGTCTCCTTGCTGAGCAAAAAGCTAGACCCAGGAAGTGCAGTGTCTCTGACTCATACAATGGAGATAAATCCTTCCTCCCAGGCTGCACAGACAGGCAAACATATAAAGCCATGTGAATCAAAACAAACTGTTTAAAAAGGAACAGCATTATTGAAAAAATGTTGAACAAGCAGTGGTAAACCTCAGCGGTCTGGGTTTCAGACTACAGAAAATCCCTTTGAGAAGTAGCAAACACACTAAAAATAGTACTTGGTTTATTTTAAATCATCTTAAAATAATTCTCTTTGCTTTTTGTATCCTGTTTTGCAGCTTTGCATTAAGAATTTCCAGCAATCTTCTACCAACGGTAAAAAGGCCATCATTTCACAGTCTGCTGTAGAGTCTAAAGCCAATACAGAAGAGTATATTAAGAGAGGAACACATATTCAGGACAAAATTTGAGCTTTTAAAGAATGTATACTTCTCATAGTGAGATTTTGATGCACAAAATACATCTGGTAAGAGAGTAATGCTAACCTTAGTGTCCTGAGCAATCAAAAGACAAGACAGAAAGGATATAATCTAACTGAACTGCAACTTTATTTAATTAATCTCAGGAATAATTCATCCAGAATAGTGTTGTGACCACATCTGGAATTATTTCAATCTGGATAAAGTCTGTCATTCTCCAGGCACCCCTTCCCCTCAGAACTCAGCTGTCACTGTGAAGCCACTGCCCTCTGCTAACAAAAGAAAGAGAGTCTATGTCTTTCTGTAACAGGCAGGAATGAGGCTAACTTCATCTCCTTTACATGTGAGCTGAATATATAGACTATTTTTGCGGTCAGTGGAGAGAAGCAAGTACCTCCAGAGATAGATTCATCTGACCTATGTCAGAATCTTCAGGACTAATAAGGAAATTGATTTTTTCCTACACCGACAAACAGAGATGGGAGGAGTGCCTCAGTTTTGTTTGATAAATTCTATCCTAGGATGGCCAATTTTCTGCCTTGCTTTAGTAACTGACATCTTTTGCAAAATCACTGTAGTCTGGATTTATTACACGCCCAGAGCAACTAATACTACTACTGTCTTGAGACAACTGATCAAATGTTCTCAATAGCCCTCAAATCTGACTTCTGGTCAGGTATAATAGAGAAGCTGGGTGGAAGAGACATAGTTCCTGTATCTCCCCTCTGGTACCAGTGGCTTAAATGAATGTTACTTATGCAGTCTTTAAAATATTCCTTTCTCTGCATTCTGTTACACCTGATTTCAATCCCCCATGGTGATACCTCAGAAGAATGAAAAGTCTTTTTTTTTTACTGACCCAGCTGAGCAATCTGAAGCCATTTTTTGAGACTAGGAGAATTACAATCCAAACAAAGATTAATGTATACTTTCAAAAAGTTCTACTGCTTTGGAACTTATATTGGTAAGTGCATTTAGTAAAACATCCCATGTGTTTCAAAGGTTTGGCATATGTTCTCATTTTCCTCTCACTTTGAAGTTGCTGTTTTCTTGCTTTCTTTCTTCCCTCCTTTCCATTTATTTATTTATTTATTTATTTATTTATTTATTTATTTATTTATTTACTTAAAGTCTGTAATTCTGACAAGAGTTTCCTTTTCATTTTGACTGAATAGGCATTCCAAACCCAGATGGGATTCTATGATCTTTCAATTTATTATCCATGTATCTGCAAAGCATACATGTTTTTCATTGCTGTATCTCCAGTACAGCTACAGCTCTACTTATTCCCATGCTGCTGTCTTTTGTGCTCTTTGGGTTTCAGTTCATTAAGGTTCTCTTTAGCTTTTCTAGAAATGTTTCCACAGTCGCAGAATTAATAGCTGGGGAAGAAAAAGCCTTTGAACATTTCGCACAGTAGTTTGTTTTTTAATATTCTACTTCTGCGTGAATATAAAAGAAAAATATATTGTTTGTAGAAGCCTTCAAATTAGAAAGTAGACAAGGGATCGTTTAAATACAGCTCCTCAGTCAAAAGTAATGCAGATTACAAAAAAAGGATGGGATTACACTAACATTATACTTACTGTGCATTGTGCAATCATACATTTTGAATAAGCAGTAGAGTTATCATAAAAGCCAAGATCAGGTACCTTTATAGGATGCCTGGTGACACAGCCTGTCACTCAGACTTTCCCTGAATGATGAAAACGCTTTGTAAATAATACTATACGCTGTAACCATAAAATACAAAATGGCCATTTTTTATAAAAGTTTACCCCAAAACAGAGAACCTGAAGAAATCTTCTTAGAAAGAAACTGTTCCCCTTCTTAGCGAAGGCTGCTCAGGTCTAATGAAATTCTTGCCCTGCCTAATCTTCACCGAATTTTTATCTACACTTTACATGCACATACACAGGCTCGTTTCCCATGATACTAAATGTAGCACAGAAATGTAGGAATTGAAGAGGCTCTTTTGGAGGGTGTCTGATATTTTACTAAATAGTACTTCATTAATTAACCAAATTTCACAATGTATCTGCTAGAAATGTGCTTTTTAATGCATTTTTATTCACACAGAAAGAAGAAATGATACAGAGAGCTGGCCTCTATCTCAGACCTAACTGCCACAACAAAACCAGAGTGTCAGTCCTGCTCATCTTGCCTCTTTGGACCCTGTTGCTCCTGCATCCCTCTGCACTGTCTCAGATATTAGGATACCACACAGGTTCATGTCTTCTCTCTCTAGACCAGAATCTAGGAGTCTCCCACCTTCCCCATGAATACTCTGAGACTTGAAATTATCTGGAAGGCATCCAAGCTGCCCCCTGGCCTTGAAAGAAAATGGCCCTGGCTGTTCTGCTTTGCATTTTGCTTGGTATTGTTGATGCACAAGAGGTATCCTCTAAGGACCCCACTGTCATGCATCACAGGGGCTTGAGGGGTGGGGAACCCAAAAACGTATCAAGCAATGGAATGATGCCTAGATGTTCAGCTTGGCCAAGGCAGTGCTTCTGCCAACCATACGTGCTAGCACAATTTAGAACATTTGAGTACATTTTCATAATCCAAGATAGGTGTGCTTGACAATGAATTATTTTGTCTGCCTTATTGGGCTACCTGCTTACCTCTTTAGAACTCATGGTCTGTATTAGCTGAATTCACTGTTAAGCCTAGACCATTGTAATTTTTCAGATGAATGTGTTGAATGACTTGCCCACAGATGAGAAATGAGGAATAAAAGCAGTGGAGGGAATCACCATCTCCTGCTGCAGCTTTTTGAATGACTAGTGAGTGGTGTGTCACTTTTGTCATATAATCTCATTTGTAAGGAAATAAGGAAGGGCCCATGCTGAGACATCTTAATGTGTATCTTTTGGTAGAGCAATGTACTAGTCCTGAACTTATTTTGACATTCTTATTTCAACATTCCTTGTCAACTATCAGTTACTAAAGCACAAACATGTACTCATGGGAAAAGCTATAATTAACCATAAATCTCTGCTCGAAACTGAAAGTGCACTGAGACTATTTCTGTGTAACTTGAAGACTAGAACAACTATTAGAGAACTTACTGTTGAATCAATTTCTCAGTGTGCTGTACTTGCTTTTTTTGGTCTAACCCACAAGTTTGTACCTGTACGGTTTGTCTAAAAATGAATGTTATTTACCAATATCAGCATTAAAATTCAAGGATCTGGGAATGTTCCATCTTGGAATTAAAGACCAGATACTGTATGTTTCCTTTAAGAAATATGAAAACTATGTCTGAAAATACTGCCCCTTGTATAAGACCAGATGGAGCAAATTGAGATCAAGTAGAAATTTCTTCAAGTTCCTTACTCTTTCCTTACTCTTTTGTTCATGAAATTGTTTTGGATTCATAAGAAGTTAAAGTCCGTGTTCTCTCAAACACTAGGGCTGACTTTGCAAGGCATGTTACACCTCTGTTCCAACTGAGGTATCTGGTGAAACTATTTTAAAGCCCTCCTTAGCCACAGTATATAAACAATTTAGTATTTTGAAGCAAAGCTAACAGTAACTTTTTTGCTTTGTGTTTTAACACAAGCTGACTGCAGGAGAAATGCTGAGTGTAGCAGAGCTCAGGATTTTCTATAATTAAAGCTGTAAAGTCCTGAAATTTGGGCTGAAATTGGACTGATTTTTAAGTCTTTAAAAAACCTCAGAATTTACTTTGCTTACATTGCAGTTTGCTGGCATCGTGGGCAAGAAATGCCGATATGTGAATGCTTACTGGAAGACTGCTGGGTCTGGGGAACTGAGGAGGGGCACAAAGGTGTATAAAATAAAGAGGATGTAGCCATGGGGAGGGATTAGCGAGAATGGGAAGCAGGAGTGTAAAAACAGGGTAGGAGAGAAACTGAGGGGGACAATGAAGTGGCTGGCAAAGTAAGCAAGTGCAAGGAGCCTGAAAGTAGTGTATTCTTCTCTTTAAAGAACACTAAGGTCTAGGAGAGAGGACAGGAAAAAGTGGGACTGTCTACCTGAACCCCAGGGAAGGCAAGAGAAGTCTTGCATTGTGCGTGCATCAGGCAAGAAAGCTGATGGCAAGAAAAGTGCAAGTCTGGCTAAAACATCTTTTTCTAAATTCTATCAAAATACTCCTCTGACCCTGTTTAAAATACGGGAAATTTACTGATAAAAAAGAGACCAAAACAAAAAAGAGAACAGATTCAAGCTTGCCTGCCAACACCCCATGCAGTTCTGGAGCACCAGGCTCATGTCAACATGTCAGTAACTCCCAGGGACTGTGATAGCTTCAACTGCTATATGTCAGGACTCCTCATTTTCTCTTTTTGTTGTTGTTGTTGTTGTTTTTTAATTATTTTTATTCTCCATTTCTGTTTTGAATTCTGCTGATAAAGACATTTTAGAAAAGCATGAAAAATCACTGTGCAATTTTAACTCTGTTAACAAGCATATATATATATATTTTCATTTAATTAGCATACAGAGAACTTGCTTTAGCTTTGTCAGAGTGTGCTGGCGAGGAGTAGCAGAGGGGGAACTATGTATTTCTAAGCAAAATTCTCTCTGATCAAAGCACTGTAGAATATTAGAGATTGGAGAGTGTGAAAAAAAACCTTTATCCAGAAGAGTTTGAGGTGCGTGAGCATAGTTACAGGTTTCTGTGCCTATCTGTCCATCTTAAGGAAGAAAAATCATGGGTAGAGATGAAATGAACACTGTCTGGATCTATTTTATACATAGAGACCTCTGATATTCACCATGAACTCAGGACAGCTGAGCATTTTCTGAGCAGTACATTACACTATATTATATTCTCCATTTCCCCATAAGTTGCACCTGATTAAGTAATCTCATTTTTTAGAGAAGCATGAAGAATCAGTGGTTAAACTTGTACTGCAGCCTGGTTAATGATTTTATTAAAATGGCTTAAAGTGAGTTATCCTTTTCATTAAGGATTGCCATCTCAAACAAGAAGACAAAGCCAGTAACAGCTTTTTAAACAGAACATCTTTTTTATTATTATTATTTCAGACAGTCTTCTGAATTACAAAGAACACAAAAGGGCTGTTTTGATTATGGTGGTCTGGTTTTACTTTTCAGTGTTCTTCTAGCTGCTGGGTTACATACGAATTTGACTGGAGTTCCCTCACATTTCACCACATTTTATGTTCATTGATGTACTCTTCAGAGACGCTTACAGTTACAGCTACTGAAGTTTGGGTACTTTGCCTTTGACAAGATTATCCTGAACTTTAGAGAGCTTTTATTCACAACGTTTAAAGGGTCCTTGTCTCCTGCAAAACTCCCACATTTGATAATCCACTTGGCACTGACTTCCACAGATATGAATATGCTTATCTGGGGCAAATAATGAATATCCCTATCCAATTTTTAGCTACTGGTAGCCTTTAACTTTATTTCTTATTTCAGTGCATTACATGGTTCCTTAGATTGGGAAAGGTATACAATTAACTACTTAAATGGTGTATTATTGGTTTTATCTATTTTAAAGATTATTTAATTATGGAACTTGACTTATTACAAAAAATATATAATTTGTCTGCATGTATTTATATTTACACACATGTAATATACATTTAGCAAACTTGCGTCATACCAGAAGAAACCACTGACAGTTACCTCAACTTGAGATGACATTTAAATCTCAGAAGGAGAAAAAGAAAGCACTGTTCTGATGTAGTACTGAACAGCACATTTCTAAACTACATTTGCCATGCTGTCCTTGAGGTTAGATCTTGGGATAATAAATATTTATAGGGTGTTGGTTTACTATCATGAAAAATGCTACATTTCTCTGGGAGAATCAGGGCATTTTTCACTTCTATTAGCAACATGTATTGACAAATTGACAAGAGAAGGGCAGAGCAGGACAAGGTAGGGAGGGCAGGGAGGGCTGGGAAGGCAGGGAAGGACAGGAAAGGAAGGAAAGGGAAGGAAAGGGAAGGAAAAGGGGGATTTAGGAGTGAAATCAGAATCTCACAAAACATGCTTTTATGCTGCGTATGGAGGAAAGAGACAAAACTAAAATACTCCATCTATATTAAGCACATATAGAGTTTTATTTCCTTCCTGCATGCCTAGAAGATAGAAATCAACAGCTGGAAGGCATGCTTCCTTCCCACAAGTCTCTCCATCCTATTAGAAGCACAGTCAGGGAAAGGACTAAGGTGGTGGTGTGGTAAAGCCCATAGACAGCTTGTAAGATGTTGCTGGAAAGTATTTCTGCTATTCGCACTAGCTGTTTATGGTCCCTGTCTCCTCCATCTTCGGAGAGTGAAGAGTTTAAGTCCAGCAGAAGTGTTAGATGAGCTGTGACACCTGCAGAAGTGTGGCCATTTAAGATTTAAAATTTCAGAATACAACACTAGTGTAGTGACTAGGAATCTTCAGCAGGGAGGCTTCTCAGGTTGAACGCAGTTACCATGAGATGTCTCCTTAGAGACAAGGGATGCAGATAGACCACATTACACAGCAAAATTATCCTAAAACCTTATCATTTAAGCTATGTAAGTGTTTCTACTTTGAATAGACTTCCCTATCCTATACACATTTATAGAGATGGAAGATCAAAAAGAATAGGCCTCTATCTAGTAAATAAGTAGAAGTAAGTAGTGTTCGTAGAAGTCTTCCCAGTGTGCATTCAGACATTATTTTGCTACAGCCTTACTGACACTACTGGACCCAGAGACTGTATTTTCCTTAGCCATCTGTATGTATGCAGTTGAAAATGCACTGAGTTTCCTTCTTTTATTATCTTTTAAATCAGACATTTACTTTGACTGACCGGTGAAACTTCCTCTTTTGCCTTTTGATGTCATCCTCATTGCTCACTGGGGATCAAGTTTAATGTTCTAGGTCTGTCAATGTGTAGACACCATAGCCTAAACCAATCAGGAACCTCAGGACAAATGGCTCTGGGAAGGAAATGAATGAAACCATCACTCAAAAGATCAACTAATGTTTTACAGGAGACAAAAAATACAATAGCTTATGCTATTTTAAGGTAAAAATGATGAGTGAAGGGCAAGTCCATCTACTAGCTTAATCACCATAACCAAGAAATCTAAGTCAGATGAGCTATCCACTTCTCCCAATCTCTTTAAATGTCAAAATCATGTGCAAGTCAAATTCTGCAGGAGAGTACATGTGTGTTGTCATAAAATTTTCAGTAATTGGAGAGAATTTTCTGCTTTTCTCATAGAAATCATATCATTTGTCATCTAAAGAGCACATGGGAGGGCTGTTTTCCTTCCCTCTATTCTTATGTGGAATTTGGTTGAGGTATGAACAAAATTTTCCAGGCTCACTACACCAGTATCTTTGACCAAGCTCCAGCTGCCTCCCTTCCTTTAAAATGCTTCCACTCCTGTATCTGCTTGGAGTTTGTTGAGGTTTTTTTCTACCTTTTCCCAGAGTACTTGAGAGAGCCTTGTCGTGGCTCCTCATCTGGCAGAGACTGGTATGGGGTTCGTTTCAGGTAAAGAGGGATCAATCATCTTTAGAGTTCCTGGACCTTTTATTTTAAACAGGATTGTTTTCCAAAATCACTGAAAATTTTGACTGGACCTTTTTTTTCTTTCTTTTTCTCCCCATTTTTTTTTTTTAACCACAGCAGTAACGACAACAGAAAACCAGCAATTAAGTATTCCATACACAGCTGCTATTTTAAGAGTAGCGAATGTTATTAATGTTTTGGGAGGTGAGGATGAGAAGAGCTTAGAAGTAAAAAACATGTGTGTAGACATGTAAAACTAAAATTATTTAAATGCTAATAAACACTACACTTGAATAATTCTCCTAAATAATGTAGTAGCCAAAATCTATTTTGTTGTAAACTATTAATCTGTTTTATAAGATAGCCCATGTTGGTTATGTGATGTTTGTCCTCACCATAAGACAGTTAAAAATTTAGTAAAAAAAAAGAGACCAAAAAATTTCATTTACTCTGAAACTTTCTCTGGTCCTTGTGGCAGTTTTCCTCATGGGGATAAATAAGAAATAGGTTAAAAGAGAAAACAAATATCTTCTTTGGATTTAAGCACAGAAATGCTCGTTTATAAGATCTGGAGATGTCATGTAGAACATATACTTCCATATACCATCTCATATAAACAACGAGCACAAGTTCTCTCACTTAATGCTTGAATCGATATAATTTGTTAGTTCACTTCCTACACTGATTACACTATCATCCTACAAAATCTGCATTACTCTGTATAACTGCTGTTTCACAGAGCTAGCTTAGCAATTATGGTGAAAGTTTCTGTAGTCCTCCTCAGTTTTCACAGTAGGTGTCTCATGCACTAATGCTGTACAAGTTGAGATTCTCAATTTTTAGATCAACAGTAATTTTTGAAGATACTTTCAATGAAATTATACTTGGAATTACGAGAATAAGACAGGTGAATAAGAAAAACAAAAACAAAAACAAAAGAAAAAAATTTGAATGGTATTTGAATGAAGTCTAAGAGCCAGATTTGCTATGTGTACAGTCCTTAATAACATATACCTAAAAGATTGTATTTAAAGAAAATTGGATAAGAAAGTATCTATAAAATGGACTCTTATTTCTTTTCTTTCTATTTTGCATCGTGTTTTCTTTAGTCTTTCTATTTTGCTTTATCATGTTTGATAATATTGCAAAAGCATAAAGATGGACTTGAAACATCACATTTTTAAGTTTTCATTATGCTTCATTTTTGACCTGGATATTACTGACCCCTAGTTATTACTGCATAAAATTTTAAAATAAAAAAATAGAAATCTCTGCTGAGATGTGGTTAGGAGCAGGTCCCAACAATGTGCAAATCATGGGGTGTATTGTGATTTTCATCTTGACAAGTACATCAAGCCTTAGCTTGTCAAGCGAGTGACCCTGGGAGTCACCCTGGAACCTCTACAGACTTGGCCCAGGTTTCCTGTTTATAACAGAATAAGGTGTCTTTCACCTCAGTTGCAAAACAAGCACAGAACTACTCAGTGTTGAGCTTTAATATGTTCTTCCCAGTATTGCTTCTCCCTTGGCGCATCTATCTGCACTGCTGCATTTATGTCTCAGCCCCATGTCTCTGTAATGATGCATGTATAGAAAAATTCTCTTTTTTTTTTCCTCACCAGAAATAATGGCCAGTGAATACGCATTAATTCAACATTTTTAGAGTATGAGACCACAATGGCAAGGAGAGCAAAGCAGACATTCAGAATCACAGGACTGCCTAAATATTGTCATTGGAATTCTTTTTACTTGACTCTGTAAGCCCTTGCCTTAAAGCCTTGTTGAGCATGTTGGATTTTCTCTGTGTAAGGTCTAGATACTGTCACACAACCACAAATAAAGCTATCAGAAAATCCTCCAAGCTGGGTTTGGAAGAAAGTTACGGGTTAGGAAGAGATGTGAAATGAACCAGTAAACTGTTATGCAGCGTGTGCCTGAAGCTCCAGGGTGGAAGGCTCTGCAGCGAAGTTACAGGGAAAACATGCTGCCTGATAGGGCCTCACTCAGCAGCAACTACAACTGCATTACCGGAGTGAGGGCTTTCTGATGCTGCTTGGTGTAAATGATAAATAATTTGGAAATCAGACGAACAGCTAAAGCCAGCACTGGGAGTTTTGTGGGAGCTTCAGGCCAGTCCCATAAATGAGAAAGATTCAGTCTAGGCTAGATGGGAATGTGAAGCCAGGTATGAAGAGTCCAGCTCTGCCGCAGTGAGACTTGAGACATCTCTCCCCATGCCCAGATGAAAGGGACAATCAGCAGAGGATAATATTTTCCTATTTCTTACTTCCTATTTCAGGCTTTTGCCTGAACATATTTCAATAGATCAATAGCAATCCTCTCTCAACTTTATCTTCAAGAGAGAAAATTATATTCCTCAGATTACTTTTTTTCTTCTACATCCCTCCTCCCCTTGTTAGCTTGCTGCCAAACATCTTTCTTCAAGTCTTTATGTGCAGATAGGAGGTGCCTGTATGTATGCCACTACTGGAAAAAAAAGATTCATAAATGTTCACTGATATATTAAAATGCACACTACAAGATACATTTTGATCATAGCCGATTCCTCCATGGTCCATTTTTCCTGTTTATTCTAGTTAAATGCAGATGTCAACATATAAAAAGTTATTTCAGACTGCAGTATTTCTTTACCCAAGCCAAGCCAAATGAACACAGGAATAGCAGAAGTACACACACCAAGGAAAATGAGCTTTTTTTCCTCCTACTGTGACAGTTCTGGAGGCAGCCAATTATACATTAAAAAAAATCATGAATGGGCAGTGTAATTTTGGAACTATAACTTAAAGTGAAGTATTCCTCTAAATGTGAAATTATTATAATCATGACATTTTAACTTTTTCTCATGGTTCTGCATTCTTCCACAAGTTCATTCTAAGTAAACCTATACACTATATAAAAAGACCACAACAATCTTTTCCCACTGATAAAATTGCTATTCTTATGAGTGTTACATACATAGGAGTTTTTACGTACATAAACAGAATGTGGTCATTTGTGGGATCTACAGGTTACACTGAGGGCATATAAAGGGGGTGATGCATGTGCCAAATCTGTTAGCATATTTTACTGTGTCTAGATTTCTCTATCTTGTGCTATTTTGCACATCTTCTGCTCTGACATAAACAACCTCATTAAAAATAAATTTTAGTAAGTATACATAGTTTTTTCAATGTTTTAAAATAGGAACATTTCTGGCTACAGCTTAACTCTGTTTTGTGACCTCCATCTGTATGTGTCGCCTTGAATAAAAAGGAAAGAAGAGAAAAAAATTAAATAAAACAAAATTCTGCTCACACAAGGGAGTTAGCTCTCTGCTGAATGACATAACCATTACTACAGTCAGTCTGAGCTACTGTCAGCCTGACCAACCATTCAGCAAAACTAAGTAAATGAAGAGAAGGATATTCTGAAGACTGAAAATTACCTTTCAATTCAAGCAAATTATTTTTGCTTTCCAAGCCAGTGGAGGAAATCACTCAGCATCATAAGGAGTATTCTCTTCCCTACATATTAGGGTTGTGTTAGATTTGTAGCAGTTGATGTCACTATTCAATATCTTGCACAAGCAAGTATTTTTTTAACACTGGAGTGAAAGTCTATTTTTGAAGCCACAACTTGGGACTCTGGGATATAGCCCATTGCAGTGATTCTTACAGTGACAGTTACTCTGTCGCTGAGGCTGGGAATAGTGTTCTCAGCGCCTGGAAAATGGGTGTTTTTTTTCTGTGGATAGTGAGTTGAGAATGTGCTACTGGGCACTGAGCATATCTATCAAACGCTCCAGTCAAAAATAATAACAATGCTCAGTATTCGTAGAGCTCTGAAAACATTTTACATACTCTAAAAAACAGAGGCTAAAAGGAATAATATGTAGAAGATATCCAGAAAAAAGCATGTTGATGCAAAAATGCAAAAGATAAACTAAAACTGTACCACTGCACACCCAGTTTACACACAGTAACCACACACACACATTCAGAAATTGAATAAGGCAATCATGCAAGGCTACAGGACCAGGCTCAAATTAAATATGGCCTGAAGCATAATTTCAAAGTCAGGCTATGATTTTTTTTTTGAGCAAACCCAATTTGCAATTTCTACATTCAGCAACAGTCCATATTTCACCTCTATGCTCCTCCTCAGTGCTCTTGTACAGATCTCATCTTCCAGCCTTCCCCTACACTGCACACATGATGTTGACACAGGGTGGTTGCCCACTGTGCTGATTCAACGATGAGACTGATAGGACAGGTCAGACCTAAGGGGGTATCAGAATTATATTTCCTTAGTGCACTATGATGGTATTGACTAACAAGGTATACGTTTCTGAAGACAGGTATCCCATTTCTAAAGTAATAAAAAATTTATGGTGAGCATACTCTGGATATAGACTTTCTGCCCTTCAAAATTGCTTCATAAGTGACTTGCCCAGATTAATTTCAGATGTATATTGGTGCTGGCAATAGATTGGCATGCATCAGTTTCACCAAGGACCATCATTCTCCTTCAGATTTTACAAGTTTTTGAAAGTGAGATGCAGTTACATGGAGACAACAGCTATTTCTTCTGTTTGATTACAAACACTCAGACAAACTGAGCACTGCACAGAGATATTAATGCTCTTTGCGTGGGAATCACTTAGTCTTGCAATAGATTATAAGTTAAGTCCTTCACTGGTTACTAGTTTATCCACTGGCAAGCAAGATGACCTGCTGACTGTAGCTTTAGAATCTCTCCAGACACATATGCTGACAAGTTCCAGAGAGCATGTAAAGGCTGCAGCCACTAGGGACCTCAAATGTCAATAACAAAACAAACATTAATAGACAGTATATGGGAAGGCAGAGTAGGAAATTCGCAGGTTGATGTGTTTTGAGTTTCTAAGAGAGAACACAGCTTCTGCTACCTCCTAGGGTATGTCTTTATGGCAGTGATTGTTTCCTGGGAGATTTCTGAACCCATGCTAAACTTCATAACTGCAAAGCCGCTGTCAGTACAGATACAGTTGCAAAAAGGCCAGAGTGTTTTAACTTTTATCACTTACTAGGCCTTTTAGATGACTTTTCTGAGTCCCCTGGGCAGTCTGCAGTAATATTTATCAGTGTCTGATAACTGTCTCTAAAATCTGAGATTTTAAATAAACACTATATATTTGACATTTGTCCTGTTGCTCTTTTGATTTTTGAAACTGCAGGTTTCTTGCTTTTCGTATATGTCTACAGCATGAAAACTTGCAATTTTAAGAACATGCATGTTATTACGTGTCTCCAGATACCAGCTTTAAGAAACTCACAGAGCAGAAGGAGACTTGAGATACCACCACAGAGCTGGTAGTCTACACTTTCCAACCCTGAGAAGACAGGGAAGCTGTACAAACGTGATCTTAAATCCGCATGGAAACCTAAGCAGACATCTAACTTGAACTCACAAGTGAAAGCAGTCCCTGTATTGGCCTACAGTGTGAATGACTGTTTTGGCCACTTTCTGTACATGTTGAACTTGTTTTACATGCCATTGCTACAAACTTCATCACTTGAAAATCGAAAAAGGAACAGTTCATTTTGTGTCAGTTGTAGCCTCCTGCTTTTGTTAGCATTTTTCAGAAGAGAAAATATCACATCATCTTTGGTACTTGTAGTCATCACATTTTGAAAACACTGAGTCCCAAAGGACAGTCAAGTTTCACACTTCAGCCATTGGCTGCAGGTCTCTGAAACAAGCTCAGAACTGCCACTTCAGTGCTTCACAACATCCCTTCAACAACCTGACACATTTTGAGTGATCACTTCTTCATCTATGTGCTGCATGTTACTACCTGAGAAGTGCACTATACACACAGTGGAGGCAATGAGGTGCTTCAGTGACTAAACCATCTCCTTGAAGTTCCCTACAGGCTGAATTATCCTGTTATCCTGAAGTATTTTATGGCACCACAATGTTTCAGAATTGAGTACACAAAATACTGTAGATGTGATAGTGGGAAGGTTACCTCACAGGTATAGAGAGTCATTTTACATTCAAACAGAGACTAAAGAAGATGTGTTTGGGAATGCTCAGACCACAGAAAGGCACAGGACTCCGAGGAAAGCAAAATTTGAGGCTGAGGAAGACCTCTAGATGTTGTGCGATACAAATCTGGGTAGTGCATTTAGTACCCCCTATACCACAGTATCTGAGTACCTTGTAACAACTGAAGTAGCAAAGCATTGGCTTATAGAGGGGAATACTATGCCTTGTTTGCATTTAAACTGAGATTCTCTAGTAGAAGACCCTGTGTTTCTGAAACTGGAGCCACCAGACCTTGTTTCCTTCCTTTTGGTTAGATATAATTCATTGCAATGCCCCAAGATTAGCTATAGCAATTTAAACTCAATCTATTCTATACTTCTCTAGTTCGCCTTTTAGCATCTGATGTTGGTCATCAACGGTGAGATAATAACTCCAGGGATAACCAGATAATTGTTCTGACTCAGCATCACAGTTCCTGCAAGAAAAACGAATCTCACTGCCAGTCTGGTAACCCCTTGAATCATATAAATCTGCATTTCCTAGTGTATTTTTCTTAATCAAGAGGAAATAGAGGTCACTATTCTACGTTACATTGAAATAATATTAAAAATTTCCTTACTAATCTGAAAACTGTGGTAGGTGAAATAGCTGTAGTAATTCTGAAGTAGGGAGGACTAGAAGAAAATAACAGTTTTTCCTATTGCGATGTTACTTCACGTTCTCTGTGATTCTTCATATTGCTGGAATGTTTTTCATTCTGCAAGAGAATGACATAACAACAATTTAAAACAAATAACTTAGGAAAAAATCAATTCAGTTGCAATGATCCCCTGGGAAAAAGTGGGTTATTTTGCCCTAAGTCTGATTTTCAGAAAACTACTTTGAAATGGAAAGTTGGAAATCCTTGCTTTCAATATATGATTTAAAATACAGTTCAGCAGAATGTGACACCTTTTTAAACAATGTTCTGTTTAGAAACGAATTGTCATTTTCAGTTGGAGGGACATTCCAATGTAAAATTCCCAACTTGTCTGTAGGACATCACTTGCAGCATGCAGCCATAAGCAACTGAAAACAGCTGCAAAATCTATGTTTGAAAATAGCTTTCAAAATTAAATTGTTTAACATTTGTATCAATTGGTGTTCATCAAAACTGATGAACTGATTTTCATCAGAAAACAATTTTTTTAGAAGCTGTTTGAAAGAAAAGACTGGTTTAATGAAGTTATTTATTTTATTATTTAAGTAGTCAAGAAGAATTATTGAAATAGTTTTCATATTTCTTAATGAAGGCATTTTTTGGAGACTAGAATGATTTACCATTTTGAACATTAATCTAATTTATAATAATGTATTAAAAATATAAAAATAAAATACCTATAAGTGATCTGATTTCTGTCATTCTTTGGAATTTCAGCTCAAAGCTTTTTGTGGGAGGATTTGAGGCTTTATCAACAACAATCATCAAGATCCAGGAGTGACAAATTGCTAACATGGCGGTTTTTTCTTCTGGGAGCAAGGGGTTTAGCCGAGTATCTGTCCTCTATCCAAGCACTTATTATCTCAAAAATTATAGGAAGTCAAAAACTCTGAGCTCATGATCACTTGCTTGATTTTGATTCAAACCAGTTGTGATACTGCAATGAAGTGAGACATCATTTCACATTGCTCCCTAATCAGATTGAAGGGAATCATAGAATCATAGAAGGGCTTGGGTTGGAAGGGACCTTTAAACTCATCTAGTTCCCCTATGCCCCCTGCTATAGGCAGAGACACCTCCAGCTAGACCAGGTTGCTCAAAGCCCCATCCAGCCTGGTCTTGAATACCTCCAAGGAGGGGGCATACAAAACCTTTCTGGACAACCACCCTCACAGTAAAGGATTTCTTCCTAATATCCAGTCTACATCCACCCTCTTCCAGTTTAAAGCCATTTCCCCTTGTCCTGTCAGTACATGTCCTTATAAAAAGTCCCTCTCCAGCCTTCCTTTTGCCCCCCTTCAGGTACTGGAAGTTCGCTATGAGGTTCCCCCGGAGCCTTCTCTTCTCTAGGCTGAAGAGCCCCAGCTCTCTCAGCCTGTCCTCATAGGGGAGCTTCTCCAGCCCTCTTATCATCTTTGTGGCCCTCCTCTGGATCTGCTCCAACAGCTCAATGTCATTCTTGCGTTGGAGGCCCCAGAACTGGACTCATTACTCCAGGTGAATTCTCATGTGAGCAGGGTAGAGCAGCAGAATCGTTTTCCTTGACTTGCCGGTCACAATTCCCTTGATGCAGCCCAGAATAATTGATTGCCCCAATTCCAGCAGTGCACTCCCTTTGAGGTACAAGTTTGAACAGGGTTGTGAATCAGGCTGTTCAATTTGAACACATTCTTGAGACTCTTTGCTCCCCTTTGCTATCCGCACAATGCCAGGGCTACCCACAGCCCGCTTTTAATAATTGGTGGTCCCATAATCTGCTATTAATTACTGCAACTCATTATTACACAATCATTTTTGTTCTAGACTATCAGTTCAATCTGAATTAATAACTGCAGGTCAACAGTGGAAAGAGTGATCTGCACCTGGGTAAACTACTGAACCTTGGTTGCACAGTTCACAGCTCCTACTAAAGGCTGCCTGGAGTGGATGAAGAGACGTGGATGTCAGCTCCAAGCAAGTGGAAGAAAAGATTAGCAGGAGTAGTTACTAAGGGTTCACCAAGGGGAAATCACACTTGACCAATCTGGTAGACTTCTATGATGTCATGACTGGCTGGGTAGATGAGGGGAGAGCAATGGATGTTGTCTACCTTGACTTCAGCAAGGTTTTTGACACTGTCTCCCATAGTATCCTTGTGGGTAAGCTTAGGAAGTTAGGAAGTGTGGGATAGATGAGTGGACACTGAAGTGGAATGAGAACTGGCTGACTGACAGAGCTCAGAGGATTATGATCAGCAGTGCAGAGTCTAGATGGAGGCCTGTAGGTAGTGGTGTTACCCAGGGTTCGGTATGGGGTCTGGTCTTCATCAGTGACATGGATGAAGGGATACTGTGCACCCCCAGCAAGTTTGCTGATGATACAAAGCTGGGAGGGGTGGCTGGCACACCAGAAGGCTGTGCTACCATTCAGCAAGACCTGGATAGGCTGAAGAATTGGGCAGAGGAACCTGATGAGGTTCCACAAGGGCAAGTGTAGAGTTCTACACCTGGTGAGGAATAACTATACACATCAATACAGGTTAGGGGATGACCTGCTGGAAAGGAGCTGTGCAGAAAAGGACTTAAGTGTTCTGGTGGACAACAGGTTGACACGAGCCAGCAGCGTACCTTTGTGGTCAAGAAGGTCAGTAGTATCCTGGGGTGCAATAAAATGAGCATGGCCAGCAGGTTGAGGGATGTGATCTTCCCTCTCTATTCTGCTGTGGTGAGGCCACATCTGGAGTATTGTGTCTAGTTCTGGGCTCCCCAGTTCAAGAAAAGTGACTACTGGAAATATTCCAGTGGAGGGTTACAAAGATAATTAAGGACCTGGAGCATCTGGCTGATGAGGAAAGGCTGGAGAGACCTGGGACTGTTCAGCCTGGAGCAGACTGAGAGGAGATTGTATCAACACATATAAATATATAAAGGACAGATGTCAAGTGGATAGGGCCAGACTCTTTTCATTGGTGCCCAGTGATGAAAAAAAAGGGGCAACAGGTGAAAACTAGAACACAGGAAGTTCCATCCAAACATGAGAAAAAAAATATTTGAGGGATTCACAGCAGTGGAACAAGCTGCCCAGAACAGTTGTGGAGTCTCCTTCTCTGGATATATTCAGGAACCACATGGACACTTTCATATGCAACCTACTGTAGGGAACCTGCTTTAGCAGGAGAACATCTCCACAGGCTTCTTCCATCCCTTATGATTCTGTGATTCTGTGAAGTGGCTATAAGCAACGCAGGCAGTCAGGTTCCCTGTGGGTTACACAGCCCAGGCACATCAACATAGATTAGACTTCCAGTGTCATAATTGCCCTTGAAAGACTCTTCCCAAAAGGCTTCATTATGTACCAACAGCCCTAAATCACTTCTGTTTCTATCTTCCTTGGTTATTCACAGCTAATCTGCATACTCTCTTAGTATAGGATATATCTTTCATGAGAGACTCTCCTTGTTTCTTTTTAAATGTAAGGTGGCTGCAAACTGACTTTGAGCCTCTATGCAGCATATGGCCGTGAGCCCCTTCCTCCCCCCACCCCAGTATATTCCAAGGTGTCCTGGGGAGAGTGCGTGATTTTGGTTCCACCAAAGCAATTCCAGCCAAGAGAGAAGAAAAGCTACAAGACTGTGCCAACTGCCTAATCACAGCAATCCTTGAGTCTGCTGTAAATGAGATTGAACTATTCAAGCTGGATCCTAATCAACAATCACTGCAATCACTGGGGAGCAGACACTGCCATCTGCACAGGCATTTATTGGGCTTTGGAATATTTAACATTTGCTTTATGGTGGTGAATTGTGTCCTGGCAAATGCTCACTATGTGAAACTCCTTGCTCTGTCACCCATTAAAAATCAGGACCTGATCCATGTGAAAGCCTCCTGCTGAGTTCACTGTGTTTTGGATCAGACCTCTGGGTCTCAAGACTCGCAGATAATATTCAATATCTGTCCAATATTCTTGCTCAAATTCAGAAGAAGCTCAAATGTTTTCCATCAACATTTTTATGTTTACTTTTGGAAGAATCTTCACAGTGCATCAGTTACTGTGATATAGAATGGATGACACACAGTCATACATAAAAAATTTTCCAAATAATTTCAGGCTGAGGCAGACCTCTGCCTCAGAAAATTTCAGCTCAGATGGCTAATGTTTGGCAAAGATGTGAGCAACTAAAAGAGTTTTACAAAGGAAAGTGTGTGTGACTAACAATAGGATCGTGCTACCATGCACCACGCATGATAAGGTTTCATAACACAAGCCATAAGGAGAGAATTCAGACAGGATTCATTCAGAAATGCTTTGTAATATACAGTCTATCTGTGTTCTTTTCTTTTGTTCAAAAGATGTTTCGGAGTTAGGTCTTATTTTTTTTATCATCCTTCAGGCATTTCCATTTTAACCATGTAGCTCAAAACTGGCCTTTCTCTCTCCTACTTAATTAAATGAAGGTTCTCTCAGAAGGGTCAAACCATGCCAGATATTTAAAAGAAGCCCAGACAGCCATAGTTATTCTCATTAAGAAGTCATCTAGCAAAGCAGAAAAGCTGTGCAGCTAAGATCTAAGCTGTTCAATCAGCATTGCTTCGTTTTCAAAGTAAAAGTCTGTCTTGAGGTGTCAGTACAAGAACACAAGCACAACTTCAGGTCTACAGTTCCTTAAATCCCCAGTACCTCACAAAAATAGGCATAAAAAAAATGAAAAATAAGATTTAATTCAGATTAATTCTAAGTTTTTGAGTCACATTTCTGCTTTCACCTCATTTCTGTTAATTCACTCCTGCTTAGCAGGATGTGAGAACATGAGCTGGAATTTTGTTTAAGGCCATGTAAGAAATTTGCTGCAATTTACACCTGTGCAAATCCCATGTACAGCCACCAGCATAAACGAAAGCACAATTTGGCTCGAAGCGTCAGCTGCTTCAAGAAGTATTGTTTTTTTTAATAATTAGATGGTAGCTTCAAAATAAAAATCCAATGACTTCATGGGCAGAGTGCACAACTGATGGATTTGTGCTAGTCTGCTATGGAATAAATGAGATTGGTCTTTGACTGTGTTTACTGAAATCCCAACCCAAATACATATTCACAACATCTCTCATTGTGAACCTCTTGCTCTTCTTGAACAGAACATGCTCCAAGAAGAAGTACAATACTCCTTCACAAGAGATCTACAAGTAACAGCAAATCATATTAGCTTTGATAAGTTTGACCCTCACACATTTGTGTTGAGAATATATGCTACACAAATCAGCACCACTCAGGCATATTAGCAAATAATAAAGGATCAGTTTGAAACATGTTTCCTATTCACAAGGAGTAGAGCTGCCTCTCAGAGAGTTACTTTTAAGAACCATCACCCTGCTTTAGTATTAAAAAAAAAACACAAAACACAAAATTCCCTCTTGCAAAAAGCCTTTTGAAAAGCATTGTATTACAGAATGACTCAATCTTTAAGCAAATAACCCACAAACACCTTGGTGCCAAAGTATGTTTTTGTTAGCAAATGCATTTGTTAGGTTTATATCAGACATATTCTTGAAACCTCAAAAATGTAGCACGCTCACTTTGTGACTGACTCATTGTGCACTAATTTTCAGTCCTTCCCCATTTTTTTCTTTAATTCTGCTCAGCTATGCCCATCACCTCACCCACAAACTAGGGTTTTATGATGGAAATTCTGAATGGACTTTTGCTACAGTGGTGCTTGCAGGCATTGTCATAATAAATAATTTACTATTTCATGAATCCTGATGTAATCACAGCAAGAGTCAGATTCACTAGCATCCATCTCTCTGTTGTTATCCAGGAGGAAGAAGATAATAGGGAAATTATCACTCTTATCTGAGCCTATCCTTTTAGCTCCCAACTTTAAAATGAGTTTTTAAATTAGTTAAGAGAAAGTTTACCACCACAATCCAACCTCTACATTTATTTTTGTTGGATGGCACTTTTGTTCTGGCTCACATTATTCAGAAGGATAAAGCTCAGAAGGATTCTGCTTTACTGCCCTGTTTTCCCTTAATGTTTCTGCATTTTTTTAAAATGCTACCAAATGGTTGCTTTTGGCTCTCAAAATTATCACATGTTGCCTGTAAGTATGGAAATAGTTATGGTGATACAGATGTAAATCATAACTGCAAATACCACATAAAGAAAACTGATGTATAATTATAAAAATATCTAATAGATTTCTTTTTCAAAGTCAACACAGCTGTCCCTTCTAACATTTCATTTGTAGATACTTTTCTCTCCTGTTTTTATTTATAGGTTGCTGTGCAGTTGGACACAGAACAGCAAGATTATTGTTTCTAATTTTGAAAAGAAAAGGAAGAATAGACATTTCATCATAGAGAAACATTAGTGTGCAATTTTAAAAAGAAACTAACACCAACTCTAGAACATCATCTTGGAATCAGTCTTCCTCTTAATACTTTTTAAAAGAATCTGTCAATGACAGCATACCACAATTTAAAATAAAATCCTGTCATCAAACTAAAGAAAGGGTCGGCCAAATGGCACATATCACATGTGGAAAAGAAGCCTCATTCCTTCTCTAAACATCTCAATGTTTTTATGAAAAGAATCACAATAGATTATTATGCTGACTGCAACAAAATAAGTTTTTTATGCCCTACTGAGGGAACAGCAAATTGAAAAGTGTTTGGGGTAAATTACTACACCTTGTTAATGAGGTGAACAAAGCCTCGCACAGCATTGATGCTGTCAAAAAGGGTTTCACATATTGCTTGAAAACTGCCACCATGTATTTTATAGCTGTCCATTCAGCTTTGGAGCACAGTAGAATGAAGTAATTCAAGTGTATTTCAACCCTGTAAGCTTGCATACTGCTTCATCCCACACAACTTTGTGCTTACCTCTCCATTGTTTCCTTAAACTCACACATGGAGTCCCAACAGACACGATAGAGAGGCTGCAGAAAACATTGCTCAAGCAAAAATGAAGGGAAGGCTGTTATCACTGAAACTTTTGGACATTTTTTTTTATTAATAAACAACCACTTCCTTCAGAAACCTGTGCCTACACCTTCCACGTAACAAATCCAACATTTTAACTCGAATAGTGGCAAACATCTAAAAGAAATGAAATTCATTCTAACAATAAAAAATGCACAATTATCTCTCCCTCCCTCTCAAAATTTGTAAAAAGCTAAAATATGGCTTTATATAGGACAATGTACAGCTATAAATGTGTGAAATATTTTTCAGTTCCCTTTCAAAGAAACAGGAAAAATGAAATGGAAAGTACTGGAAGGAAAAAGCAGTTTGGGCTAGACTAATAGCTTATTGATGCAGATTATTAAGCAGATGCAACGTTCAAATCTGCACTGCCTTTTCATCAGTCTACACCAACTGGCCTTTCTCCATAAATGCATCGTGCTATCGGATATGCCACCTGGCTTGGAGGAAGCCATGGCTGTACTGGGTGACTGAATGCTAAAATAATTTCTCCAGGGGGATGAGGCTGATCCCAAAGGTTTTCTGGTTCCAAGGGGGTGATCATTTTTCACCACTAGCTGGAGCCTGATGTCAAACGTGCATACATTGTTTATTCTCCTTAGAAGTTGAAACCCAATTTGTCCTACTGGACTCCAATATTGTTCCACATTCGGGCACAAAGCAGCTACTATGCACTGAACTATTAAAGCAGGAGAGCCCAGTAGACATGGGAAAATAGTTTAGGGGAAACAGTATGACAGCAGGATGCAGTTGTTTCCATTGTTCTATTAAAACAGAGTTATCTGGGAAGCTTAACTTTGTTTTCACTATGTAAGCATATATATCTTAGTCTTAAGATATAGAGACAAAAAGTTACAAATACTTAAAACAAAAGCACCAAAGCCAAACAAATCCTACAAATGTTTGCCCTTTTAATTTGTACTGAAAGAAATAAATGCCCTGAGTTCTATCACAGTGTGGAGTTTTGTTTTACATTTGTACCTTGGTTTGAGAACTAAGAAGCTGCAATGATTTAATATGTTTTGTAGCATCATCTTATGAAAATATCTTGACATATTTTTATTGCCTTCAGTTTGCTTTCTATAGACATTAAAATCATCTTAAATAGACATTTAATATGATAAGCCTAAACCACGTTACTTCATCATCTCCCTAAGCATTTACAATCAATATAGTACTGATGAGAACAGTAGTCTTTGGAATGAGCTAGAGTTTGGTCTACAGGTTTAATCTGTAAAGGCAGAGCAGAAGCAGATACCTGCTATAGAGATCCCTCATTGCAACATTTACTCTATATGCAGACATTTCCCGTAACGTTCCTCTTCTTACACCAAGATACCTCTGCAGTACTCAACTTAAGGCTTTGAAATCAAAAGTTATCAAATCCACAGCATATTATGTGAAAGCTGGACCACTGATAAACACTTTAATAACATACTGACCTCATTTCTTCATAAATATGTAGCAGTCAGGAGACCATGAACAACTGCTTCCAGAAGTATTTACAATGTTAGCAACATTTCTCACACAAAATAATTTGACTTTTATCACAGACAATTTTATTGCTAAATTTTCAAATCTATATTGAGGCTGCCTCTGTACAAGCATATTTAAGAAATCTGAATGAACTTGCTTCCCATTTCTTTCTCTCATGAAAACAGGAAAAGAAAATTAGCATGACAAATTTGAGTAATAAAAGGACACAAATTTGAGTGGGTTTTTTTGTCTGAAATGTTACACCATATCACACTCAAAAGCTACTGTGCCACTGCTGTCCATGGGAAGCATACTATTTTAGAATCACAACTGTTTTAGGAATAGGCATACTAACTATTAGAAAAATAGATTCCTTCTCTAAGCAAACTTGTACTTTTGTTATCATTCGATTAGGAAAAACTCTTGAGGATGTTTAGAATCAGGTGCAACAATACGGTCTCACTGGCCTTTGGCCTTTAGGCATACTACTGTGTAACTCCAATTAATAACACAGCTGAACGTATTCTTGAAGAGAAGACAGTGATGGAAGGGGCAGAACTGATGTAAACATAACTGCACAGGGAGAAAATACAGTAAGCATTAGAGAACCTCAAGCCTGTAACTGAGATATCAACCATTGCTACTTACAAAGGCTCTTAATACTAGCCTGTCTATTTAACTCACTAATTCTGGTAAGACAAACACCTTGTCTGGTCACAGTTCCTGTCTACAAGATGTGTGATTTGGTGTCAACATGCCAGTAATTATTTTTAAAATCAAGAACTAAATCTGAATGGCATGTAAATTTTAATGCTGAACGACATCCAGAAGATTCTTCATCAACGCTTTTACAAAAATCGGGATTATTATTCCTCACTATGGTGCTCTGTAATTCTAAGGTAAATCATCCTAAGATACTATCTTGCATGTCTGTAGATAAGATGTGATTACTTAGAAAAAATAAAGCTTTCACGCACTTACCTTATCCTCTAGACGAATTAGTCTGGCTCCTACAGTATAGTACCTTTTGTCTACCTCTTTTTCGGAATAAAAATAGGACATTCGTTAGTCAGAGAATAAACTCAAATCTATAAAAAGAGAGGATAGTATAAATAACACCAGCATAAGAGAGAATTTTTTCATAGTGTTCAGTAGAGTAAGAGGGTAGTGGAAGAGAAAGGAGTTAACTTGTCTAACTGACTGGGTTAAGTTAGCCTAAAGGGCAACCTGGACCTTAGTGGAGTCTGTGAACATGAAAGTCTACAGAGAGAGTCCAAATTGATCTGATTCCTTCTTTAATTATCTCAATCAGCTGCACATACTTAGATGGAATAGGTATGCTCCATAGGTATACACCCCAATATAATTGAGTTGTGCAATGCACATTATTTTTATGTAAAGGAATATAGAAAGTTTTAAATTTAAATTTAAATAGGGCTTAGGGACTGGGAGTGGAAGAGATCTACCTCTTCACATATTCATCCTCATTTTCCTTTCTGGCCTTAATGAGTCCTGCATATCTAAACCCAGTTACTGAATTTGCTTCACTTGCATGCTGCAAATAGTGGGATGGGGAGTCAAGAATGAAAACAGTGTAAAGCAGAGGATATTCTTTGTGTTTACATGGCTGATAGCAAAATAATGGCATAATTTGGGGTTGTTATTCCACAGGAAATGAGGCATAAGAATGCATATATTCTGATCTGGAAGAGAACATTCACAAGAAAAAAAAACAAAACAAGCAAAAAAGAACCCCATGAAAAATAGCCAATATTCTAAAGTAACCTATAAACCCATGTCAAAGGAAGTTGGATACATTTTGTATCTAAACTTTTTCCAGTATTGGGCTGCAGTAATTTTTCCCCATTTTTTCCATACATTATCAAATTTATGACTGGTTGAGCTTTGGTATTTTAGGGCAATTTCAGCTCATGCTGCTTAGGGCATGAGAACAATGTGAAGGGCTAACAGGCAGGCAAGGAGAGATGTAAATTTACAGTGCATCGTCCTACACCCTCACTGGCCTATGAGTGCTCATCCTACAGGCAACTTACATGCTTGCATTCCTCAGTGGATAATCTTGCTCTACTATTAGCAGTGTATACATTTGCTAATGTGATACGTTTAGTTATACATTGGTAACCAAAGTTCACCTCAAGATGACTTGTACTTATGCACAGGACCTTTGGTAAAGACTTTTTTTTGGAAAGCAAAGTCTCAGCAAGTCTGCTGAGCTTCTTTCTCCTCTACAGATCAACTAGAACATCAAAAATGTCATAGTCCCTTGACAGCTTTGCACAGGCAATAGAAAGGAGAAACATTGCATCAGAAAATTTAAAGGAGTTATTGAAAGAAAATTCAAAGAGTATTCAAGGACACTATGTGGGAAGAGAAAATAAGTATCTCAACTTGACACATACATGTGTTATATTCGTCTTTATCTAAAAGTAAATGAGGTGTTTATGTAGTGTGCAGCGCATTGTGCTAAGAAGGGTGGACAGAAGTTTAGATATCATTGCTCAAATACATTTGAATTTTGTCTCATATATATGTTTTCTCACTTGAATCTTTTCAAGATATATGACTAGACTTTCTATGCTGGTTTGTCTACTTTTACATAATTGAAAATATATCATAGCTACCTATTAATCTGAAATATTTTAGTTTTTACATTCTTTGCTTTGTAATCCAAAATAACTTTCTTTCACTATTGAGTTGTATTTGATATGCAATAAAAGATACCGAAAATCTAACACATTCTAGTAACAATGCATATATATGTTAAAGGTACAGATGGAAAGGAAACATGCATGATCATTAAGAAAGGAGACACAATTATTTACAATGAGATGAAAAAATATGTGGGAAAATTTTAGTTCAGAAGCAAAAAGAAAAAAAGAAATGTCCCAAAACCAGCATGTATCATGTCAGATATCATATAAAACCATCATTTAGTATATTTAGACTTCCATCATATAATACAGTACTATAAGCAATAGATATTATGCACTCTCCTGAAGGAGAGTGAATAGTTACTGGGTCATCTATGTAATGTCTTATCTTTGCTAATACATACACACTATGTGGCTTTCAAAACAACATAGCTCTTCATTTATTTCCTAAATTTTCACAGAAGTGCCATATCCATTTTTTAGTGATCAACATGAGATGCTTCTTGTAAAAAAAACAGAAAAACTTAAAACTTTAAAGTATAGTTGAGAAAACAAGAAAGACCAGCATCAACTCTTTCTCCAAGTGGAAGCACGTGGTACAGATGACACTTTGCTAGTTATTCAATTTTAGTTTACTTTTACAAAAAAAAAAAAAAAAAAAGAACACGAAACCAATTCCATTTGAAATGAACAAAAGAGCAAACCAATTACTCAATTACTTTATTCCATCTCATCAGAAGATATCAAACTTTTAAGAAAAAAGATTTGTATTTTGGTGAGGAAAAATATTTATGGGGAGCATTAGGGTGGTGATTAAATTACAGCAGGATGGTCTGAAAATGATAAAAGCTGGAAATCAGTCACTCTACTTTTAAAAATGGAGTCCTTCCTCCACTTTCACTTCTACAGTGAATACCAACATAAGTAAGCTAACTCAAAAATTTTTAAGTCTCTCTCAAATTCATTCTTTTTTCAAACAGAAAATTAAGAATTTGAGCCGTGCTACTCCTACGTCGTTTCAGATTGCTGAAGACATCTCAAAACCTCAGGAAATTATATCATATTAAGTAATGGGGCTGCAGAATGTGAGAAATAAAGCAGAACTGCCAATAATTTATAATAAAGCCTTTTTCTGCAGGGATTCCCATCTCTTCTTGTGGGCACAAGAGGTTTGGATGAACTACAGATAAACATCAGTATTTTGCCCAATTTTATGAACCCAGACACTGGATCTTTGTTTTACCTTGGCATTATTCTTTACCTTTGCCCCTGAAATACTATAGTAAGTCTTAAAAATTGCATTCAAAAGCAATTAACTTCATCATGTGTTGGGAAGATGAAGCATTACACTCTTATTTATATCATTAAAGGTATGTCTTCTTTGTTAATTCAGTACATTTTATTAACATATGCTTTGACTCTACATCAACACTTTCAATTATTTAGATGTTTGCCGATTATTACAGGAATCTTTGTTTCATCTTACAGCATAGTTTGTGTCATCTGGAACAGAGAGATGGACTTTCAGTGAAGCTAAGATATTCTTCTGGACAAAATCATAAAAAAATGGAATTCAATTCCTTGGAAAATGTATTCATTACCTTCTTAATATTTTTAAATCTGCTCTCTATACTGGAAGTTTCAAACAAAGCTGCTAGGAGTCAGGATCAAAACAAGCCAAAAGGGAGGATTCCTGACAATATGTATATGTGTAAGTTAATCACAAAACTTTGGTCACAGAATATCACAGATGTTAAAAGTTTACATGGGGTTTGGGAGGAACCAAGCAAGCTTGTTAAGTGCAAACCAGTTAGGGCTACTAAACAGATGGAAACAACATCAGGAAATCTCTGATCAGCAAATGGTTGGAATCTCACAGGAAGGTTAGAGGCGTTTGCATGCCCTTTTCTTATACACTTCCCAAAGACCTTTCTTTTGGCAAGCAGGTTTTTTTGACAGGATCACCCTGACCCATCTTGGCTGTTATTCTGTTCTTTAATCCTTATCTTGTTTTAACACAGATTTTTCTGCTTTTTATCTTTCAGAAACTAACTTTAAACAACAACAACAACAACAAAAAATTGCTTCCAGTGAATTCAGATTATAGATCTTTAATGACATCATTCACTTTTGAAAAGGAATAATACTATAGGCACACTGTAATTACTTCATGTAATATTATCAATGTTGACAACAGGGTTTCAGTAACAACCTGATCTGAAACACACTGAGGTCACTGGAAAAATTCCCATTCTTTTCAACAGGCTTGGAATCTGATCCTAAGATTCTTAGAATAGGTGTAAGATGAAAAAAGGAAAATAAAAGAAGATGAATTGAAAGATTATTCTAATGTTTTTCTCCTTGTTGATTTCATTTTCTTTGCAGTGTAATTTCTCTTTTGCTTGCCATCAATACAAAAATAGCATATAATGGAGGAAACAGCGATTTTTAAATGAGGTTTTTAGTAATTCCTTTGAACTGGAAACATATATCGGAGAGAAAATAATTTTTTGATGCATAATTGCCTATTCATTCTGAGAAAACTAAAGCTGAACTCTATTTTCCAGAGAAGGAAGACAGTGCAAAAGTCTGTTTCCGCCCAAACAAGACCAATGCCATAACCACTCATCGCTGCTCATCACTTGATTATTGGTGAGTTGGATAATAGTGGGACTAAAAATAAATTAACCTTAGTTTTTGTTCTACAGACTATTTATCTGGAACTACTTATTTTTGGATTTGTGGAGGGTTTAGATAAAATAACTACTAGATCAGAAAACTTCTGGGCCTGATATTGCAAAGCCTTAACTGATCTTGTCCAGTTTTGCAGCCCTAACAACTGTTACCTCTCCCACACAGTATTCATTCAGTCCATATGTCTGTGAAAGAGGTGTAACTTTGTAGAGTTGGCGTGTTGTGCAGGCAGATATAACAGGGTCACCATGGTTCTGGCAGTTAAAGAGTTAATGCCCCAGTTCCGTGACTCGTGGACAGTTCCGGGTACCTGGTTCTCAGAAGAGAAAAACTACATACCCCAGAGAAGTGTCTCTCTCCCTAGCTGTCTCGCTGCCAGCATTAAAGCAAGGCCTTTGGTTTTTTGGACACCCTCTCTCGTTTTTTTTTATTTATTAACTTCATTTCCAATCATATTATATTATATTGTATTATATTGTGTTATCTTGCATTCTAATATATTTTTTAGTAAATTAGCTTTCCTCCTCAGATTGTTGCCACTGTCTTGGTTTTAGGTCCATCTCCCCACCCTTTCCCTTTTTCCCCTTTCCCTTTTCCCAGGGCGTGGGTCCGTGGGTCCCCCCTCCCCATTAGTCACGGAACTGGGCCAAACCAGCCTGTAAACTGCTGACAATAGTGTATTTGAAAACACAAACCCAAGATACATTAAGATCACTTTGAAAGTAATGCTTCCTATTTATTTCCATGGAAACAACAATGGATACAAGGAGCACAGTAACACTGTTTGATGAAGCAAATTCTCAGCTGCAAAACACTATTTTTCAACGTAGTCATCACCTTTAGCTATGCATTTTCACCAGTGATAAACAAGAGCCTGAATGCTGTGCTTGTAAAAATCTGCACCAGTGGAGGTAACCCGCTGTTTCACAGCTGTAATGACTGGGTCATTGGTAAGAAAATGTTGCCCAGGCAGTCCAACTTTAACTGCCCTAATATCCACTGTTTGGTCTCCATAAACTTTCAGCAAGCATTGATGAATGTCAGTGGGTGCAATGTTTTCCACATGGAGGAATTCACTGACAAACCTTTCCTTCATACGCACTTCCATGTCAGATGCCATTTTGTTGGACTGCCCCTCTGCTGTCATCTGTCACATTGCAACAAAATGGAATGGAATATTAGTGGGAAGGTACAACCTCTACTGCCATACCACCATCTGCCTCTGGTGTTGTAGGACATGATAATATAGAACACATTACTTTCAGAGCAGCCCTCGTATAAGTTATCTAAAACTGCCATGTGCTATCTCTCAGCTCATTCCAAAATCATACATTAATCATAACGTCAGAGGACTGAACCACAGAGATACACTCAATTTGTAGCACTTGGGCCCAGAATTAAATGCCTCTGAAGACTAAAGATGACTGGTGACAGGAATGTTATTGCTTAAACAACTGGGAGAACAGATGCTTTGCATAAGTATGAAGACAGCTGCATGTAGACGTTATGGTTGTCTTTAATGATACTTACCAGATCAGACAGAAGGTTTACATCAAAAAAATAAAAAATGGACAGACAAAAACTGCAACAGAGCTTAAAAACTTTGCCATCTGCCTAGCTTTATTCCCATTCTAATGAGTATGCAGTCGCTTCTGCCAAGCTGTGGTTTATTCTTGTAACTTGTGTAAAGTGATGCAATTATAATAAGTGCACCAGATTAAATTTTATGAAGTAAAAATATTGTATATAGGGGGTGGAATAAGTATAAATTATATCCTTTTGGAAATAGTGGAATTTTTGGAGCCATCTAACCCTTTTGGGAAACATGGGGCAAGATGTCTCCTTTTTGGCTCTGACTGGTGAAGAGAATTAAAAAAAGAAAGGCAAACTGCAAATCTAGTAATAGGAAATTACTGAAAACATCTCATTAGTCATCTTGTTTTCTGTTTCCACTCTGTCACAGCTTCAGCCAGAGCTATTAGCATGCATCAGTGCACTCGTGTACTGAACACCTACAGGATGTGCTGGAGTCATGTTTGGAAGGCAGCCACAGGATCCTAGAAATTTCAGATGAAAGCATGGAACTGGAATGGAAACAAATTCTGTGAAATGTAGGAAGAAACAAAAGTTCTTCATGACAGAATGCCTTTCTTGAGCTCAGCTACCAGCCCTTACCTTCATTATTAATTTCAGAAGAGTTCATGGGTTTGAAAGCATGCACATATATTTTTGTGCATTTCTGAGAAGAGGTATTTTGGCAGGAGGAAGGTTTCAGCTTTCAGTTTATCACCTTTTTTTTTTTTTCACCTTTTCCAGCTTCACTTCTTGCAGATGCTGACACATCACTATTTCTGGCCAGAAAAGCAGCCTATTGTCTTCTCCCAGAGAAACAGTGCCAGTATTACTCTTTAGATTGACTAGTGGAGGTGCTCTGAGAACATACTGGCTAAGTCTTCTGTCCTTTCCTTTGGGCACTTTATTTAAACATGATGCATGGCGCAGTGCCTAGATGTGCTAGGGATTTTTCCTCACCTCCTCCCCCCTCCTTCACGGGCAACTATGTGCATAATTAATTCTACTCATTACCAATGACATTTCCTTTCTTTCTCAATAGAAGTCCTCTATGTGTTATCCCTTTCACTAAATCATTAGCTCTGAATCACTCAGTAGTGAAGTATTGAGCACGGCAGTCTGCCTGAGCCCTCTAAAACATAGTAAAAATATCCTTCTAACTTTCACCATTTTTATTTCCTCCTTTTCCATAGTGCCTGGATCTGAGCATTTTGTGTTCTTCCAAAATTTGCAGGCACAAATCCCTTGTCATCTTTTTATTAAGAAATACTAGGATGTACAATAAAAACTTAGGGAGGAATGTAATGTGCTTCCATCATATTTGAAAAGTCATGGCAGCCTGGTGAAGTTCCCACTGAATGGAAAAGTGGAAACATAGCCCCCATTTTCAAGAAGGGAAAAAAGGGAGATCCATGGAACTACAGGCCAGTCAGACTCACCTCTGTGCTTGGTGAGATCAAGGAGCAGATCTTCTTGAAGGCCTTACTAAGGCACATGGAAAATAAAGATGAAGTGATTGGTGATAACCAATATGACTTCACCAAGGGCAAATAGCTCTTGACAAACTTGGTGGCCTTTTGTGATGGAGTTACAGCATCAGCGGATAAAGAAAGAGTAACTGAAGTCATCTACCTGGATGTGTGCAAAGTGTTTGATGCTGTCCCGCTTGACATTCTGGTCACTAAATCAGAGAAAAATGGATTTGATGGATGAACTACTTGCTGGATAAGAAATTGGCTGGATGGTCACACTGAGAGAGTTGCAGTTTACGGCTCAGTGTCCAAGTGGAGACCAGTGATGAGTGGCATTCCTCAGGGATCAGTGCTGGGACTAGAGTTATTTAACATCTTTGTAGGCAACATGGACAGTGGGATCGAGTGCACTCTCAGCAAGTTTGCAGACAATACCAAGTGGTGCAGCTGACACACTAGTGGGAAGAGATGCCATCCAGAGGGACCTGGACAGGCTTGGAAGATTGCCCATGCCAACCTCATGAAGTTCAACAAGGCCAAGTGCAAGGTCTTGCACCTGGGTTGGGGCAGTCCAAAGCACTGATTGAGGTTGGGTGGAGAATGACTTGAGAGCAGCCCTGAGGAGAAGGATTTGGGAGTGTCAGTTGATTGAAGACTGAACGTGAACTGACAATGTGTGCTAGCAGCCAGAAGGCCAACTGTATCCTGACTTGCATCAAGAGATGCATGATAAGCAGGTCAAGGGAGGTGATTCTGCCCTCTACTCTACTCTCACAAGACCTCACCTGGAGTACTGCTTCCAGTTCCAGGTCCTTCAACACAAGAAGGACATCAAGTTTTTGGAGTGGGTCCAGAGGAGGGCCACGAAGATAATCAAAGGGCCAGAGCACGTCCTCTACCAGGACGACCTGAGAGAGCTGGGAAAAGAGAAGACTGGGGGGAGTAGTTTCTCTGATGTGTTTTCAGTACGGTTGTTCCAGCCTCTTGTTTGCTGAGTTGAACAAACCAACTTTTCCTGGTCTTATTTAATGAGATAAGGTCATCTGAAGATATGTTTCTGCATGATTTTGGAAACTCTACATGCTAGTCTAGTCACCCTAAATCAGAAGGCTCTGAACAATGCAAGTTTGTCTCAGATTTCTTCACTAGGCAATTAAGTGCTTAGCTCTAAGCAAACTTGCCTGAAATTCAGACTTTATCTTTTTTAAACTTGTTCAAAAGGGTTATGAAATCTGACTAACTTGCTGTGGAACCTCTTGGACAAAAAAGTATGGATCTTCAGATGGAAGTAACAGGGGCTTTTAAAATCAGGCTAGAAGTTAATTATTAACTTCCAATGCACCACTGATACATGGCTTATGAGAAGGATGACACCAGATTCAAGTTCCAAACAATTTTTACCATACCAGGCCTTAGAAAACAGGCGAAAGATGACGGGTTTTTTCCTGCAGCAACACATGTATTTTGATAACTTTTCAATCTCAATGAGAAATGTAACTAGGCTACATAAAGACAACAAATTTCCAGATGATCCACAATTTCATAAAATAAGGCCTCTCTATGATGTCTCATTCTGGGAAAGAACTTTTGAAAGAAATTTTATGCAGCATAGTATTAGTCAGTAAAGTCTATTGATATCTGAACCATGTGTAGCATACAATTAGTTGAGCATCATCTGATCAGTTGTTAGATGATTTGAGCAGACAATAATGGCATTTAAGAACACAATCTAACAGAGTCTTGTCTTCATTTCTTCTAGTGGATGAGTAAGCAGTTTATATGTTGGTCAGTATAGTAAAAAAAACAAACAAAACAGAATTAAACCAAATGCTGTAAAAAAGAGAATTGAAAAATAACTCCATAAATTCAGGACCTTTGACTATCACACTGTACCTACAGATAGTAGTTTTGCACACATTGTGAAAATCATCACATAGGGTAAATACGAGGCTGATAGCCTGAACAGTATCTTTGACTTATTAAATCCATATGCATAAAGACAAATACACTCCCAGAGCATTTTCAATATCATGTAGTTAAGCCTACAAAATGGTCTTACAGTCAGCAGTGCTTCTTACCTGAAACTTCTTTCTGACTACAAAAAATCGCATTTTCCTGATGATTTCTACAGCTGTTCATTTTGCTTCAATTAACTTGCCAAAAAAGACAGACACAGGCATGCACCAGTGGGAGGGAAAAAAAAAAACCAAACAAACAGTAGGAAAACTATCTTAATGTTATCTTAATTATATCTTAAGATGTTAACATTGTGCACCAAATCCACAAATAAAATTTAAGATCGTAATGCAAAATTGTAGCGTACAACACTGTGCATGTGCATTTTGATATGTCTCTTTACCCTATTGTATATTGCAGTTATAAGAATATAGAGCTGCTAAGTGAGACAATGAAAGTAGGTGTACAAAGATAACACGTGTGTAGAGGATTAGACAGGATTACTGACAATGCATACAACTGGCATCAGTCTGAAGAATGTAATATGTTTTTAGAACCATGACTGCATTCCTCATTTTGCTTTTATTGAGTGGTTGCCCATGAGATCTGAAGAGAAAACAAGCCCTTTAGAAAGTACTATTTAAATAGAATATTAGAAGGAATTTTAAAAAAATTCTCTAGGAAGTAAAAAAATTAAAGTGTAGTATTGGGAAAAGACAAACTTTACATGCTGTTTGGACTGATGTGTGTGCATGTGGCTGTATGTAATGGTACTCGAACACAGAACTGTACATATTGTAACATACCTATAGAATTTCACCCAGAGGATACTGTATTTGTACATCAATTGTGCCTCTTTGCTGGAGATGTGTGTACCAGGCAATTAACCATCACACCCTTTACTTATGGAAAATTTTGGCAGAGTAGTGAGGAAGAATGAATTTGGCAATTATAAGAAAAAGTATTTTATTTAATCACTGACTCCTTCTCCATGGGCTTTTTCATTCATTTAAAATGAGTGAACTAAGAAAAAGAAAATTTGACTTCCAAGGAAACAACATTGATAAAAAGCCTATGCTTTATGCAGACATCATCTCTGACTTGTGGTGATAACCCCAGAAAACTTGCCAGCAACTTTCTTAAGTCTCCTGAAAATACAGCCTGCTACCTCTTACCAGCGTGCCTAACTGGGAAAAAAGAAGCACTAGCTTGACTACGTACTTGGACGTCACATTTTGGAGATAAAGTCTTTAAAATGTGGAGAAAGCATAGTGTATTATTTCAAAGTGAAGTAAATAAGAGATAAACAGGGCTTTTATTTAAGAACGAACTTTTTTAAAAATTATTTTTATAATTTCTCTTCAATAAAATCAGTGCTTCTGATCGAGGTGAGTTACCACAATCACAGTAATGTGTTTTTTTAAAATAAGTTTTAAGTAGCATTTTGTTGCTGTTTCTATTCAATGTCCCTGTTTAATATTAAATAAATGTACAAATACAGGTGAAACTCAAGTACCTGTACTACATAAATTCCTGTATTTCACACACTTCTGTATATTGAGGCACATACTCTATATATACACTCAGACATGTAGGGTGAGCACAGTTCAGAAACTTCTTGTATACTATCAACAGCATTGTTAAGTACCGATCTTTGCATTTGTATAAGCCCATCAAAGGCATTTCAGAGTGTCACTGAACACTCACCAGTAGTTTAGCCTGCAGGACCTTTATTATGGGGAAAGAAAAGCTCTCAGCTTGACACACAAGGCCCCAGTTGAGCTCCTGGGGCTGGTGACTAGAAAGAATGGAAACAGCATTCTGCTAGCAAATGGTATGTATTTGACAGTCAGCGTGTACTAGGGATCTTGTATACATATTTAAAGTCAAGGAATCATATTTAAAAATATGGGTTTAGGGTTTAGCCTATCTGCTTTGTGTGCCAGTAAAAATAAAAACTTGAAACTATCCTTTAGCTATAACTGGTGTGAAATTTCATATAAGTACTTAAGATGGATTTTTTTGTTTCTACCTTTCTTTATTATTATTATTTTTTTTAGTGTAATCCATATAAATTGTTCATGGATTGTTTAAACAGCCTCAGATAGATAAACTGATGGATGTCATAGATGGAAATGAAACAAGGCAGTCATTTACTCCTAATCCCATCCTTCAGCAGAAATTGGGCTGCAGTACTTGGTCTCCAGTGTTTCAATAAGTTTCCCTGGGAAGCTGACACACAGTTGAACAGACTTCATTTTAAGACACAAATGTTATTTAATCATGAAGTACAACAAAAACAAAACTAAATCTAACCAAAGAAAAACAAATCACAAAAAAACCCTGCAGATTTCAATTCAAATTTCACACTGATATATGTGATACGCTACCTTAATTGCAACTACAAATCCCTAAGGGGCATGATGTCAGCTAGCAACTGGCAGATGAGTTAAACTCCCCACTCTGTGTAGAAGACAGAGCTATCTTTCTAACTGGGAGCTGGTGGCAGTGTGGCTGAATGTAATTCTAAATATTTTCAGAGATTTTATTTGATTTTTGGTTTCCTAGTTCTGAAGCACAGAATGGATAATTGCACCTATAATTGTCCATGTTAGACTTGTCCAATATATGTAGTCCAATAGATTTATCCCAGTAGATTTATCCCAGTGTATTCATCCTGCTGATCTTTACATCTTAGCCCAGTAAACTGGATAAAGCAAAACCCTTTGAGAGTATCATACAAAAGTGCAGAACGAGAGATGCTTTAGGTCATGTTTCAGTAACGCTCAAGAGAAGTACAACAATGCTTGCAGTGAATCTCCTAGATATTTCGGGATATGTAATTCCTGAAACAATAGTCTAGGGGGATTGTGGTGAACACCACAGTTGCATACCCTTCTGCATAGCATTTTCTACTGACAGCCGACAGAAATGTCCAAATGCTTGCAGATATTATGCCATAGACATGAAGATTTAACTCCTTACATAGCTCTAGCTCTGAAATGAAATCAGTAGGACCTGACTCTTGCTCTAGACAGGTATATAGGTGGATCACCACACCTCTGCCCCTATGGGAGGAGCCAGGCTCTCCTGCATCTGTGCAGCAGAGGGCAGTGGCACACACACACACAGTGTGTGCACGTCAAAATGATTCCAATAGCTTAAAAGCTTTACCCACTTAACATAAACTCTACACCTCCTTACAGATGGGGTCCATAATGTTACCATTGGGTGGGGCAGTTTTGTGTATGCTTTTGTGTATGTTTTGTTATAAAGAATTTTATTAACAGACAACAGAGTCCTTTTATATATTTTAACCTTAGCAACATGTAGGGTCTTCTAAAAAAAATCCCCCAACTGACTGCAAAGGAAAACAAAATGAAAATTCAACACAAGTGATCAGGGTTTTTCAAAATTATTAGCACATAAGGAAAAATTAATAGTGGAAGCCTATAACCATCTGTAATATTGAAATAGCACATATTTGGATTCATAAACAGTACTGACATCATCTTAAACTATGTCTACCAAGAGGACCAGAGCCTTGAACAACTTTGCGAAAAGCATGTGTTAGTTAGTAGATTGCTCAGAAGGATGCTCAATTTCAAGAGCAGTCAAAGCTGTTCTTAACTACAACGAGACTTTCCTGGTTTGGGCTCTCATATCACTGTGGTAGGGCAGGGAAAAAGAAGATAGGGAACGGGTGGAGGGCCTGGAACCTATGTGATATAAGCATTCCCACTCTGATTCAACGCTGAGTAACTATCCAGTAACTGTGCTAGTGGGTGAGAGGGAATGGGCCCTCTTGCTTGGCTGGCTCAGCTTTCTGCTCTGCAGATCCTGAGTATGGCTTTGGGGCTGCTGACCCTGGTGGGACTGCAGCCTGCCAAGGAGGATCTACCACCCCAGGTCTGATGTTCTGCTTCTGTCTCACTTTGAAAAGTCACCGCTTTTAACTTAAAAACTTGGACCTGTTTAAGATTTTTCCCTTCAGCTGTAGCAAGACAGTAGCCTAATCCAAAGAAGTCATACATGTTCAGTTTAAAATAATTGAACCAGAGGAGAAAAGAGAGAGGACTGAATGCAAACGAACTCTGGAAACTAATCTCAGGGATTTTTGTTTCTTCTATATTCATATACCATTCTGTTTGTTGAAAGTTGGTGTTAGCTCAAAGCTTGTTTTTTCTTCTTATTTTGTATGGAGTCTGATAACTTTCAGCTTAATGTGTTTTGGAACAGACAGGGAATATTTCAAGGGAAAAACAGATATGGATCCTGAAACCAGGGAAAGATAGAATAATTCCAGGTCACAGTGAAGCACAGTGCAAGTCCCCTAATAAGCCTGTTATCAACCTGATGCAGCTCTCAATCCAGAATCAGTTTTTATTTATTAGAGTTTACTTATGTGTGGAGGCAAGGGGAAAAGCTTGATTCAAATGTGCCACAGGATGGCTGAAGAATATGGTACATGCATTCCAGGCTGCTTTTAATGTCGTTTATTCAGATGTCGTTACTTAGAAGAGTTATTTAATGTAACATAACTATTTGATCATGAACTGTGGAAAATAAAGGCCACTTCAGCAAGGTCAATTACAGCTCTCTGTTCCTATTTGCAAAACTGATTTGAGGATACATATTTAAAGTAAAAGAGAAAAGACATATAAAGTCGTACTACCTATATTTTAATACTGGTCAGTGGTTAATGTCTCAACTCCTGCTCAGAGTAACATCCAGTATTGTCTATTCTGGAGCTGTTCACTTGACATGGGTTGCTAAGCCAGCACAAACACCAACTAGGCGAGTGATGGCAACTGAAATATAAAGAAGTTATTTGAAAAAGTCAGATCTCAATCTTCCTTTTTGTTTTCCCATCACACTGGATTTAAAGAACTCATTTTTAGTTTCCGTTTCTGGGAAAGAAATTTAATTCTAGTTATAATGTTAGTTTTCCTAACTTACAATTATCTCAAATGAGTTGACTGAATGAAGTATAACCAAGCCTTATTTGCACTGAAAGAATTGCTGGCATCAAAATCAACCATGAAGAGTTGGCATCACAGAGAACTTCTTGTCTCCAGGTACACATAGCACAGGCTTCTCACTTTCATGGGGAGATTTCTCATTACACTGCAGCTTCTGGCTGTTCCTGAAGAGTAATATTTTGTTGAGATGGATATCAACTATACTCAAATATAGCCCAACCGTATGATTTTCCCATTATATGGACAGCATGCACCAATAAGTGAGTTAGGCAGGAGATGAGTGAGAAAACAAAAACCAGAAAATACATAAAATTAGAGTGTTTATTACAGACAGGCACAGCATTAGTACACATGTAGTTACATGGACTATGTGGACCTTCTGCTGAGGGGGAGAGGTGATGGAGAGAGATAAAGAGAACTGAAAATGATCTTACTTTATGTATCTTAAATATTGGGAGAAATTACAGCTTCACAAAATTAAAAAAAAAATTCTTCTTACCAATAAATGAAAATTAAATTAGTATTGCTTTCAGATTAAACAGAGCCGGACAAAATGCCTCAGTCTTTTAAACAGTTTGGGTTAAGAGGAGGTTTCCGTTTGAATTTGATATGAAAACACCTGGAAATGTCAGGCAATGATTCTGATTCCAGAGCTCATCCCAAGCCAGGAGTAGCAGAGAAGTACAAAATAAATATTACAGGAGAGACTTCCAGTCTTGTAACATTTCATCAAAGCCTTGTGAAGGACAGATACTGTTGGAGAATTTCCACCACTTAGATGCTTGACATTTTATAAAATGCCATTTGAACTGGATCCTGAGAGAATATTGTGTAAAATATTTACTGTTTATTTCTCATCACAATCCCACCTTCAACTTACCTCATCTCTATTCTAAGCATATCTTTACCTGAACCTTTTCTTTTCAAGTCCACGTTTGGCTGAGAACAATAAATAAAATAGAATTGGCTTCTCTCAGAACAGGCTCTCTGAACTTGTTTATTTGACCTCAACAAATGCTCCTGACAACTTTAATTTATGAAGAAATGATGCAGATTCTGCAAGTCGCTCATAGGTACAGTCTCAGGTAAAGGAGGAAAAAGTACAAAAGTGATATGTATAGTACAAAAAGTGTAAAGTACAGAAGTGATATGCATTCTGTTTTCTTGTTATTTTGCCAAAGATTTTGTGGCATTTATAATCTCCATCCATTACCACTGTACACTACTGCCTCCCTGAATTCAATACATAATGTTATTTGTGTTTCTGTTTCCCTCTCTAACTCGGCCTTCTCTGAAGTGAAAGTAAGCAGATTTCCTACAGCAGGGCTCCCAGGGCTTTGGGTGGGGAAGAGTGATTGTGTAGGAACAGAAAAAGGGGAGTTCTGAGAAGAAATGTCACTAGAAGAGGAAGATCTAAGACATCATTAATAGGGAGAAACTGGCAAGACAATATACTGGCAGAGGAAACACCAGTGGGAGAAGTAGCAGATTAGGGCGTTTTCTTGAAGCTGATCATCAACAGAATAAAAAAAAGAGAAAGTTCCTGAAAATAATCAGAGGTAGATGTAACCTGTTTGCCGAATGTGATTTAAGAAGAAAGAAATATCCTTAAACTTGTTATTGTTTTTCTCAACTGTGGATAGTTGGAGTTTTCAGTTACAAGTTTGTTCTGAAATATTACAAGGTGGGTTTATTGAGAAAGTAGGAGAAAAACCCTGTGCTAGTTTCCTGTTAATTAAAATGCATAAGTAAAGTGAGTAATTAAGCTTACTACAGAATGTTCTTGTGTCTGGGAGCCCAACTGCCCTTGTACAATTCACGTGCAGAACTGCATCTGAGAATTAGAGTAACCTTTGGGTGTTTCAGTTACATCTTTCCTCTCTTTTGTTGGCAGTGAAATGAAAGTGCCTGTTCTCTCTTCTGTCATTTTATTTCTTCCATTCTTCCTGCCATGTCAGAACAAATTACATGATGTCATAGGACTGTCGTTTTAGTGTGGAAATACAATTACAAAAATATGTATGTATTTTTTTTCTGAGCAAATTGCTTCTAGAAATGGTCACAATAGCTTCCTGAATTATCATTGTGCCATAACTACTTCTGGTCCTAGGACAGCTGAAATGTTTTTGTTCCCATGTCAGTTCTCATTTGCTTAGAAAACCGACTCTAGCTACCTTCCCAGGTGGCGGAGAAATGCTAACAGTGGTGTGGTTTTGTCCCACATTAAAATATTAAAACTGCCACTATTAGAAAATTGTATCTTTTCATTTCTACCTCTTTTATGCCTTGATCCTTCATTGATTCACCTTTTTTAAAAATACAAGCAGAACTGAATATCTCATTAGTAAAATACATCAGGGAGACAGCCTTCACCATGTCCAGGCAGCCTCCCAGCAGAAGAGATCTTTCCAGAACCCGAACAGTGTCTGCAGAGACGCAGAGGAACTATAGCAATGCTGCCTGGTTTACTCACTTCAAAAAATGGCACAATCCAACTTCATGAACATTAAGGCTCCATTTTCTTCTCCAGTATGTTCAGCATTTATGGGAGCCACATGCGTTGTTAATATACATATACATATACAGCAATGACTTAGCACTGTATTTATGCCTCAGTGATTTTCTGTCATGAGAATATAATGCCTGGCAAAGATTGATTCTCTGAAATATCAATTTGTTTGAGTTCATTAATCTTAATTCCTATCTTGCTTGAATAGGCACAGGATAACAGTCAAGTCAGGGGATAGTTCTGAGAATTAAAACTTCAATGGCCTTCAGTCTACTCAAGGCTTCACATTTTTTTAGAAAGGAAGTTATTAAATAATCTGCACCAAGTACTAGAGTGGGACCCTGTGGAACTGAGCAAAATGCTTCTTGTTGTTTTTTAAAAAAAAAGCCACTGGCTTTTGGCAGTATCTTTCCCTGGTATCTCTTCTGATTTAATAGTTAGAGCAGAGGCTATGGAAATGCAACCCCGTACTCTCAAACTGATTAACTTAACTGGCCTCTGTCTCTCTGGGAGATCTTGTATGAGTCCTTCAACTTGGCTATGCTCTCATTTATATCTCTATAAACTAAGCATAAAACTTAAGTCATGAGGCTTGCTTCAGCTGAGGATTTTAAGATAGTTAGAGATCGAAAACAAAGAGGTATTTTATTTATAGCATGGATCAGAAAAAAAAGTAGTAACAATATGCTTTTTCCTTAATGCTTTAGTGAAGACAAAAAAGAGACTGCTCTGCAGGCTTGATGTAAATTGCCACTGCACTGCCCCCTAAGCAGAGGCTCTTTTTCAAACTTTCTTCCCTGTCTATCCTCTAAACTCTTACTCCTTCTCCTGAGTGCCTGAGCAACCTGTCTTGGAATTACCCTGTGTTCCCAGATACTCAGCACTGTAAGACATTACCAGCATCTCAAGTCAAACAGGACCATTAGATCATGAAGATGACCACTCAACAGTACAAGAGATTGCATTTCACACAGCTGCCTTTGCCCTGAGCTGAAAACGTTATGTAGGATTAAAGTAACTTCCCAGAAAGGCATCTGGCCTTTATAAAGACTTTCATATGCTGTTTCAAACTGTCTTATTTTTCTTTAAATTTGGCAGTATTCAGCTTTTAGCCTCCTCTCTCCAACCAGAGCAGAAGCAATCGTTTGTCATTTCCAGGTCTTTTTCCCAGGGATCCTCAGCAGTGCCAAATGCGCTGCCTCTGATCCAGCAGGGAGACCAGGCTGTGGTGTAGGGAAGAGAGTGTACTGCTGTCTGGGGAAGCACAAGGAGGGTCTGAAAGCATAAAATGTTTTTTTAATTTTTACCCTGCCTGTGATAAGTCATGCACACAGTAATTAAAGAGATTCATAAAGGAAATGCTTAGATGGGCATGAATGGAGAATAAATGGGAAGGTCTGTGTCATAGAGGGAAATACAGCAGAAAAAGCTCTAAGAGTATTGTGGGTGCTTGTCGGACCCAGTCCATCAATATTACAGAACATTTATGTGTAGCTTTTTAGGGCAACCAATTCAGAAACAAAAAGGACAGCCTACAGTAAGGAATGCCTCCACCCAAACTGAAAAAAAGCACTCCAGTCACTAAGAGATGATGGAGGACATTACAGAAGAGGGCAGGGTTCTTAAGATACCCTGATAAGGTAACAGAGGGCAGAGAATAAATCCTGATGATTCACAAGGCTGGGATAGTATGGAGAGGTAAAAAATCCTGATCACTGTCAGCTCCCAAAGGTATAAAAGGTTAACTGGTACCTGGTTACTAGCCTGAAAAGATCCCAGGAGACACAATGAATGGTCAGTAGAGCATTGCATTGTCTTGAGCATAAATGCATGAGATCCTGAGCAGCCCATCCAGACATACGCAGATGATCACATGCATATGTGTTGGACGGACTGGGCACATCCACCTTCATGTTTGTGAATATACAATTATGACAGTGTGAATCCCTGAAGCTAACTGTTTTAAAATAAAATTGGCTTGTCTTCCCCTAATATCTTGTATTGAGTTCTGGTACACAAGAACCACATCATGCCAGCAGAAAAGCTTGTTGAAAGCTAACTTTAAATTTGGCTTACTGTCTGTTCACTTTCAAATTCACCCTTCAAAGGCCTTGTCAAAAACACATATGTTCTCACAGTTGCCTTGTAACAATCCATCACCAAAGTCACAGCCCCTTTTGGAGCTCAAGGATCAGTTTCTAATGCCCTTTGTGCCAAGAAAATCACAGAATCACAGTAGTTGAAACACTTCAACATTATGGGAACTGACATTCGAGCAACCCACAAAGATAATGATCTTCTTTTTCTTAAGGATTTCTGTATCCATAAACCATTTTGCAGACAAAAGTGGTCGTACACAGAAAAGCTGACAAAAAACTTTTCAAAGCACAATTAATTATTATATTTTCAGGCTGTATTTCACATAAGAACATGCACAAAAATATTTTTTATGACTCATTTGCCAAAGTGCATTGCTTATCAATAGTTTACCACAGAAATTAATTTCTTCCTAAAAGCTGCAAGCATTACTTATGCAAAATTACCAGTGAAAACAGTTTTTCTTGTATACTTATTTCACTTATTTTGCTTATTGAGAAACTGCTTTTGTTAAAGGATTGTGCATTTTTACTTTTCCTTCAGGGAAATGATGAAATTTGTTTGCATTTTTTTCTCGCAGACTAAAGGTCTTAGCCAGTGAATGAACAGAAGGAAAATATTAATATACTAGCTGCTGGTGACTTACTATTAAAGAACAGGAAAAGCTGTTTTTTTAAAGTGGGTGAGGAAATCTGTGCTTTCACCCTCTGGGGAATTCTAATTTTCCTGTCTTTGTTTCCATCCTAACTCACAGGAAAAATACTTTTAAAGTTATTATGAAACAAAATATTCTGAAAGTATCGGAGTCTGAAATGACAATATTTTTCATTTTGTCCCACTTTAATAATCATGTTTCAAAGAGGAAATGTTTTCCTATCTTATAAAATTAATACATTTTCTCCTCACAGTGACTGAGATTCTATCTTTCTATCTGAAGATATGCTCTACACTGTGTTGCCTGGCACAGAATGATAGCCCATGCCTTAGAGAAGATGTAATCTCCTTACAAATGGAGTCTCCTTTATTATAAGGAATGACATGCGTAAGCTGTGAATCCTATGAAACAGCAAATTAAGCTGGGCAGATCCAGTTCAAATATTGGTCTGGTCTTAACTACAACAGTTTTCAGCTTATCAGTAATGTTCTGAACCATGCCTGCATCTTTTTTTTTTTTTTAACAAATTCTGCTGTTAAATCAAATGCATCCAAAAAAGCCCCTCAAAGTTTTGTCATGGGTAAAGTCCATTCTGAAGACTTTTTTTTTCACTCGTATTCAAGGAAAGTTATTAGCAAATGAAGATGTAACAGAAACAAAAGATATCCATATGGAATTCAGTGCACGTCTGTATGAGGCTATGTAGTTAACAGCATTATAGCAATTAGTATCTGCACTTCAAAGTCTGTAGCTTTTAGGTTTTTGTTTTTCATTTTTTAAGTGGGCTTTGAGGATGCCAGTACTGTAATCAAAAGTGTTTCTAAATAATTTTGCACTCATTTAGGTAGCTAACCACCCGAATTACTATAATAAGAACACTTAATACATGCAGTTACATTGGCTATGCTGGAAGTCATTTATAAGATCTAGATTCAGAAATATGTTCAAACAAAAGAGAGAGGAGGAGGTGGTCTTTATTTTGTTTGATGCATTTCCACTGATTGTTCCCTGACAACTTGCAAGCTTCTCTTGCAAGTTCTATGTGAGAACAAAATAAAAACTGAGAATGATGCTATCCAGACTGCCACTGAAATGTTATTCTTTTTTTTTATCCATGGAACAGGCATATAGATGTTGCTGCAAATTATCTTCATATTGTTTTTGAGCAATTGGCTTCATATTGGATCTGGCAGAACTTGCTGTAGAGATGAGGTGGCAGCTTGAGTATTCACAATGTGAAATATGTAATTATCATCGGACCATTTGAAGCTGAAATAAGAACATATTCACTTCCAACAAACTTTGATGTATAGAAGTTCCCTAGGATCCTCTCAACCTCCAGCAAGCTGTCACAGTATTGAATTTCTTTGATAATGAATTGCACACTTAGTTTTCTAAAGGTTCATAAATCTAAAAGATTCAACCTCATTCCAAATAAGTCGGAGACAATTTTTCTTTCTCCCTGGAAATTATACAAAATGAAATTATGCAAAATCTGAGGTTTAGCATGAGTTGGAAAGCAAAACCACTTGAAAAACTGTAATTTAAAGTGAGTTTTCATTGATAATTTCATTTTGTCCAAAACTGAACACAAAGCAAACCTCAGGGCAGAAGTGTAAATCAGAACAGATAGAAATCAGCATATGTTTATGCAACACTCCATGAATCAAAGGTATTTAAATTCAGACAGAAATATTTTTGAACACAACATGCATAATCTGTATCTAACACAAAAAGTTTCTCTTTCCTGCTACCAGCCTATGAAACCATAAAGGCCCACTGCTCTCAAGCTTTAAGTATCCCATCTCCATCTTAAAATTCCAGCTCTATTGTGTTACACAAAGGACATATGGAGGGCACTCTGAAAGCAATTCTATTTATTTCCATGGAAACGACAACAGATAGAAAGAGCATAATAGCATTATTTGAGAGAGCAAATTCTCAGCTACAAGACACTGTTTTTCAATATAGTCATCACCTTTAGCTATGCATTTTCACCTGTGATGAACAAGAGTCTGTATGTTGCACTCATGAAAATCTGCATGGCCATCCGGAATGTGGCTTGTCTTTCATGGAATCATAGAATCAAAGAGTCATAGAATCAAAGGATCATAGAATCACAGAATGGCTTGGCTTGGAAAGGGACCTCATGGATCATCAGGTTCCAACCTTCCTGCCACAGGCAGTATTGCCAACTGCTAAATCAAGTACTTGATCAGATCACCCAGGGACCCATCCAACCTGTCCTTTAAGTGTTTAACACATTGTCATCACTGCTGAAAAACACCATCCACAGATTCATTGTGCTGATGTCCAAAGTTTGGTCTCCATAAACTTTTGTCAAGCATTGATGAATGACAATGGGTGGATTTTTTCTGCATGGAGGCATTCAGTGACACACCTTTGCTTCATATCTGCTTCTGTGTCAGATGTCATTTTGTCTCACTGCCGCTCTGCTGCTGATCCATTACAATGTAATAAAATAGGAGACATTACCTCCAGAGCAGCCCGTACATAAACTCAAAATAATCTTAACAGTGTCTTAGTCATAGTTTAATTGAATGTGAATGCTTAGTTTAAGGTCAAAAGCAATTTAGTTTTGACTGACTTGGCAATTCTTTATTCTCCAGGTCATGTAAGCATTGAGTAAATTATCAGCGTGCAATTCTGTCCTGAGGTCAAGGGACTTCAGAGTTGATTTCAAACATTGGTCTCCTGAAACACTCTTCCAAAGACAGTACTCTCTGAACTGTGTTTATGAGTTGCCTCCATTAATAACTAATAAAGTTTTATGATATTAGCAGTGAAAAATGTAACCCGTTCAAAGGAGAGTATACAGAAATCAGGATTTTTAAATAAGGGATATAAAAACTAAATTTATCTATGAGCAGGCAATTTCTATAGAGAATTGAAAAAGTAGCATGAATGTATAAAATTGTAGGTATTTGACTTCAGAAAAAAATAAGATTGCTCCTTGAACATTGTACGGAAAAGCACTTGACTTATGAAAAAACCTATGATCCTGACACCCTCTGTGGAAAAACAGAAGCAGCAACAACAACAATAGCAGCAACAGCAACAACAGAAACACAACATCTACTCCTCCAGTGTAGTACAAAAAGATCATAAATACGTAAAGAAATCAGTAACAGATTTCAGTGGGATCCTCCTGCTTTATGGCATCTGAGATGTTAAACATTGAATTTCTTTTTGCAGAATGACTAAAAGCACCAAAGACACCTGAGAGAGTGGCAGTAGAACAGATCCTGTTTGAAAGAGTCTGGGAAATTTGCTGCATTTTGCAGAGAGAATCTAGAGTGGCTGAGCCGATCTAGAAGACAAGAAAAGAAGCTCATTAAGCAAAGAGAAGAAATATAATTGTTTCTTGTTTTGTGACCTGATAACTCAGTCTTTACAAACAACCTGAGAGTGCTGGAGCTGCTCATTTAGTGCAGGCTTTGCTCTGTCTTACAGTGTTTGCCACTGAAGAACAGATGGCAAGTAAACTGAGGTGTTTTGCATGCAAGATTCAAGAGGTCATTCTGGCAACATTTTCTAACTTTGAATCTCTTTATGTTTCCAAATGAAAATCAACACACAACTAAAAAAATACATAGTAAAGGACATACATACGTCCTGGACTATTCTCTCTCACTAGGCAAACGTTAAAATTAATGGTCCTCAAACTGTTTAGGTTTATTTCTTTTGCCCAATGCTGTCTGAGTCGTGGACTCATTAGCAAGAGGTACATTCAGATTAGTCTGTTCAGTTCTGATTTAAAATAAAGTCAAGAGTATTCATATAATCTCAAATCTTGGAACCATTAGGAATCACCTAGGGAGTCACACTTAAGCAGTCTTATGAAAAATTAGAGGTAGGTTCCCCCAAACTCAAAGGCTTTTGTGAGTACTAGATATTTGTCCTGGACAGTCCTTGGCTACCTCCTTCTACTGCCTTCAAATTTCTAACAAACGCACTAACTAGTATGCTTTCACATTTACAGCAACTCTTCCTTAGTGTAAAAATCCATCAGATAGTTAGATTAACGATCAAAAAGCACACTAAGGTTAAAAAAAATCAGCATCAGAATTAGAACTGCAACAGCTCCTACCGTAAGGGAAGACAACATTTGACCTAGTCATACAGTGGAAACCAGTTTGCAAAAAACGAATCATAGCAGATACAAGGTAAATAACACAACACAAAGCAGGAGCATATCCAAAGACTATTGAATGTCACAGAATACATTAATGTAGCCTTTCTCTGGCATCTCTAAGGGACATTTGAACAGACAGTGACAGCAGTGAGTGGCTGAGGAGAGAAACAGGGAGGAGGAAGAGGTGGTTTGCAATAGTTAAATTGTCATGAAACCAGCAAGATACGTCCATACTGTCCTAGCAAACTGGGTTTCACCTAGAAGTTTGGTGACAAAGGTTTTTTGTGTCCAAATGTCTATTCATAGACAGTTATTAAACAAAAAGAATTTGAACTCACAGCAAAACCCTCCCAAGTAAGTAGCCCTAACCAGCCTTGCTTTACAAAGGCCATCTGAGGGTCAGGGCCTGCAGACATTCAGAGGCCTTACTGGCCCTAACCTGCCTCATTTTGGCCTTCCCACACCCATGCCCATAGTTTCAGGAGCCCCATTTCAACGCAGGCCTGGGCACCCAGACCCTTCCAGAGGGATGCTGTAGTGGAGGCATGTCCAACCCATGTCCTGTGCTCTGCATGTAGCCCAGTCCATCTTGTTCTCTGGCTACCCCCTGACCCATGCCATCACAGCAACAGTTCTACCATGCTGTGTAGACTGATCTGGCCCTGGTACCCATCCATCACTCAACAACAATCAAATTTGGTGTGTGATTGGCACTGTCTGTGCTGAAACAAAGACATAGGGAGGGTGTAGTGCAGGGCAGTCTCCAATTATGAGGAAAAAAATTATGCATTTTGATACATTCGCTGTGAACAGTGAAAAAAATAAATCCTTGCCTTCTGTTTTGTTAAAGGAATCTGAGAATTAGTTTCAACACTGGTGAAAAAAGTTACCATTTTTTTTTGTATATTTGTGACTCTGTTCTGAGAGAACAGAGTCTCTGTTTCTGTTGACATAAATACATTACTTGTGAGTTTTCAAATTGAATGTATAAGAGCTACAATCAGATATCAACTCAAAAATGTCGATAGGGACAGAAATTTATATGCTTATCTTTGTTAACCCATTTTTCTTACTGTCATTTTTGTAGCAAAACTTCCTCCTCCACCGCGTCCCCTCCTACCTCTCTCCACCCCCCCTTTAAGAAAGACGTGCACCACAGGTTAGCTCAAGCTCTTTGACTACTTTGGGGCCATATGAGTGCTAATATCAAAGCAAATAACACAGAGGGAACTGGGGTATTAATTTTGGATAAGATTAATTGATAATACAGCTGGAGAAAGCAGATGAAGTGTGGGGCAAAGAAGAACTTCACTGAGTCAGAAGCATAAATAGTAAGGTTAAAGCTGAATAGTGATAAAAAACAACTGCTCTGAAGGCAAGTTTAAAATTTTCAGCTTAATCAAACTGACATTTAGTTAGTAATATAGAAAGGAACAGTACATTCTCATTCTGTTTACCCTTCCCACCATCCTTGACAGTTAGTTGCACCTCACCTCATCAAGCTCACTGATCAGGCAGAAGGAGTACACAAGTTTTGTCAGACTGCTTTTGGGCTGACACAGCTATCTGAACTGGCTTAGAATAGTATTGCACTACTAAGGATAGAGGAGAGATGAAAGCAGTGTGCAGCTGAAGTAGGACCTGCCCCTGCTGGCAGAGGTGACCTCGTTGTTTCAACTGGGTGTACTAAAACAAGCCCTTGACAGCTTGTGAAAAGATGGGTGAAGCTTGGCAAATCTGAGAACCAAGTATTGTCTTGTAACTTCATTTGGCAGAGAAGGAGGAAAAGTTAGTATTGAAAACAGGCTATACTAATTTGAACTGGTTGTCTATACACTTATTCGTCTAAGTACATGTATATTAAGCATAAACGTAAGGTAGGGCTCATCTGCTTGTGTTGAGCGCAGGGCTGCTGGCAATTTCATGGATGAGGGTCAGAGATGCTTGATCTCAGGTTTGGTTTTTAATGATGTGAACAGTAGATGGGCCAGGGCTTGACTCAAAGATTCAGAGCTGAGGTGAACTTACATTGCAAACCTCCTCTCAAATACCTAAGGAGTAGCAACCTATGCCTAGTTATTGTGAAAAGCAATAGGGTTGAATTATTCGGGGGATGGAAAATTTAGTCAGTAAATGCTAAGGCTGTGTTCTATAACATACAGATTTCCTACAGTTGCATTCTTCATGACATTATCTCATCTCCATCAACAGCATCTCCTTAGTGATGTATGTGAGTTTTTTGATTTATCAGAATAAAACTTCTATTTTGCTAACATGTAGAAGCTGCATTTAAAATGAATTATATTCTATTGAAGATACTGAAAAAATACCCTGTCATACCCTTTTAGATACTACGTACTGTATGGCCAGTACCTGTTGTGTTGTATATACTCTATGAAAACATTACATTTTTAACTTCCCTGGGACCACGTATATAAATACTTGTACACAAAATTATACTATAGGCTTTAAAATTTATGTCAAACTTTTCTGTTAATGTTCTGAAAATACTTGTTCAGGCAAATGAAACTGCAGTAAAATTCCAAGCTATAAAACAGAGATCCATTTCAGATACCTAGAAGGCAAACCTAACCAGCTTGATTTGCTTAATACCAAGTAATTTAACATTTTTTAAACACTGAGGCTTAAGGTGAAATAAAATCAAGATATAAGCATTTTCTTCTCTTGTAGTAACTTTGCTGTTAGAAACAAATTGCCTAGGCAGTATGCAGTGAGGTTATGTGCATATTTTCTATTGCCATTAACAATAATAAGAGTGGAGTGTGTTGCCCAGCATACAGAGCTTCAAGTATACAAATTGTTAATAAATTTGACTCCCTTCAAAATAGAATATTAAAGCCGCACTCAGAATGATGTGTGGTCTGAGATACATTTTTGAATGTACTCCTTCAGCTGTCCCAACACTTTAACCACAAGCTGGGCAGCCATCTGATGACCTGCAGTAGCTTAACACACACCACGGAAACCCTCTGGATAGCTGAGTAAGAGTCCTGTTCTGCACCATCATTTCTGCTGGCATAGAAGTTCCTTTAATGTCAGTAATTTTGCTTCAAGGAGGTTCCAAAAAGTCCCCAAATCATATGCACAACCTTAATAACATTCCTAGATGGTGCATGGGATGAGTGACCATGTGTCTACATTGAAAGCCATTTTTCTCCCTCTTCCTTCTCTAAATCTTTACCAAAAGACCTACCATGAGTAATTACCAGCTCAAACTCAGTTTTACCACATGCTCAGCATACCTGCAGACAGCTCTTCAGCAAACCTCACACCCAACTAGCACATTTTGTTCCACTTGGCCATATTCTAGCTCCCTCAAGAGCGTGCACGCCACCATATTTCTGTAGTTCTCTCTCCCTAGCCTGTTCTTATTCACTAGCCTCTTTCACCTTCAAATGCCAGCTGCCAAAGCTCAGTCCCTAGTCCCCCCACTGCAAGTCTGCTCTGCAGAAATCCCTTACATCTGGTTGCTAATCTCCCTTTGAAAGTGTCAGAGGTGCAGACGCTAAGTAGCTGGACAGCTGCAGATGGATGTTTTAGATAATGAGTGTCAGGGGAACAGCACAGAAAAAATCATGGTATGTGTGCATTTATACCAGCAATTTACTAATCCTCAAGAATTTTTTGGATGTACCCAAATATTTTTCTCCCTTGGAGTGCTAGCATGTTGACCAGCAAATGGAAATACTTTTTCTTCCTCCCATTCATATTAGTGACCAGCAAGAACTCAATAACTCAACGCATACTGGGCTCTTGTCACTTTTATTTATATATATATATATATATATATATATACACATATATATCTCCATATAATATATATATATATTCTTTCTATATATATATATTCTTTCTATATATATCTGTTCTTTTTGGAGGAGGAGGAAGGGCATATTTTTGTTCTTTTCAGAATTATTAACTGTTTTCTTGTAGTTCATGTACCACCTCTAACTACAGAAATCTAAGGATCACCTCAGTAGTTGCTCAAAAAGAAAATCACAATCACACTAGCAATCACTCTTATATTGACCACTTTTGTTACAGATCTCTAAATAGCAGATCAGTTCTCTATTTCTCAGTACAGTGGAGTTTGGCAAGTTGGGAAAGAGAAAATACCATGATGTATTCAGTAATAAACGTTTATCCATTTCTGATTTGGGCAACATGAAGTCTAGCTAACTCCTGTACACACAATCCCTGAACGTGGTGGGAAAATTAACTGCTTGGATTGAACTAACAAACATGGGAGACTGAAGCACTTGCATAGTCACATAGTTCAACCACAACAGCTGCTCTGAAAGTAGCGCCTCCTATTTTATTACGTTGCAAGGAACTACAGATTATATACTTTCCCACTACACACACAAAAAAATGCAATGAAAAAGAAACGTGCTATGAAAGTTCTCTATTCATTCAAATTTATTGTAGATGTTTATAGACCTATGTAAGTCAGATAGGTCAACTCTGAGTTCCCAGAGAAACTTAACCTCAGCTCTTTTTCATATACATTGGCAAAGTTAAACTGTGGTGCTAAATGGAGATGGAATTTTGTCAGACAAAAGCAATTTGGGATAGAAGGTAGACACACAAGCTACCAGTGCCATGAAAAATTCAATAAGACATCCAAGTTTAAAGTTGCTGTGGAAACCCTACTGCTGAAAGTTCTGACTTTTGTGCCTTTGACTTCTTGATCATAAGGTTTCACTAAAGGAGTGTTTGCATTGAATGTATTTTCTTTTTCCTCTTTTGTAGACGAATTTACATGAGAATGGTTTTTTTTGTTTCCTGGGATTCCATCTGCTCTCACTGCTTTTTGCCCACCTGAAGCCATAATCCCCAGTGTGAAACTGAACAAATGGCTACTGTGGGCACAGTTATGGGCTTCAGGTGGGAAATATTTACCAGAGTAAGATGAACTCCTCAGATAAAAAAGGTTTCCTTTCCCTGCAAAATTTCTGGGTAATAAAGAATAAGAGAGGAAAAGGAAAAAAAAAAAGAAATAATAAAAAAAAAACATGGCAGAGACTGAAATGTTTTTAAAGAAAACGCTTTTCTGAAGTTTTCATCTGAAAACTTCCTGCTTACATGGGAAGCTGCTAAACCAGCAACATCAAATAAGTGGGACACTGAAGGCAACTGCAATTAGTAGACAACATGTCCTGATCCCCCTATGTCAGGCTTATTAATCTGGTACATGCACTGGTACCAGATGCACTGCATCTGGTATGGCACTTCTTATGCAGCTGCAAGAGAAACATAACATGTCTTCAAGTCTCTAAAGCTACCAGAACTTAGAAATGTGAGCAACACCAGTCCTTACTCTAAAGTGCCAAAGAACAAAAAGTAGTGCAAAGAACTGCAAGTGTAGCTGAAGTATGCACTCTGAGATACAGACAAAAAGGACAAAGTGAAAATGTGGGCTTAGCTGCTTGCATATGCTGTGTTGAAAGAACTGGTAACTTAAAACTCTTCCAGAATTAAACAATGTCCTGCCCAAGCTATAAAAGAATGTGAGAATGAAGTGGCTAGGTCACCTCTAAAAAAGAGAATCATACAGTCATCTAGGCTGGAATGTTAATACGGGGCTTATATAAATTTTAGGTCAGGTTTCTCACCTTTTGAAAATACAGAATTTATGTCTAGCTGAAAAAGTAATACCAAAAGCCCAGAAGACTGGCAAATTGTATTCCAGCTTTACTTAAATAAGCTGACAGTCATAGGTAAACTGATACATTCAAAATTACACTCTGCTGTATTATAGTGACACACTGGATGATCCCGGTGGTACTTTCCTTCAGTCCTCACCAGAATTCTTCTAGAGAACCAAAAACCTCTCATGGAAATCATACCTGTAAACAAAATAATCTTACTGAGCATACTAAGGGATACTGAAGTTAGTTCAAAATCAGATAAAATAGGTGACTACAGCATAAGATCTATACATGCTATTGCATTACAAAATATAACAATAGTAACAATGAAGATGTAACCAAATTAGACAAATATAATAGGTATTAGATTTACACATGAGAAGCTTTACTGACTCTTTTATTAAAAAGTCCAGTCGATCTTAATGCATAGTTATTGCAGCAGGGCAACACCACATTGAAATTGTATGTCAGGGAACAGCTATACAAACTGAATATTGAAGATCAGTACTAGGTCTATTGAAGCAGACTGTTGTTACATGTGATTTACCAATTTTGTGTTTTGTTCCAAGATGTTTAACAGGTTTGAAAGCATAAAACGCATAAAATGCTTTCCAGTGTTCTCACTATCTATCTGTAGAATTTCACGCAGCTGCCAGTCCTAATGACACCAGTGATTTATTTTTTTATTAAAACTTGTCTTCTGGAAAATCCTCTTTATTTGTCAAGCTTTAGTGAAATATTGTAATGACTATTTGTCATTATCTTGAATGTCTTTTCAAAAAGGGTCCCCATTTCAACCATGCATGAATGTATCTGCTTAAGTCCTTGAGAATTTTATTGTTTACTCCAGCATAATTTTTAGTTTCCTCCTAAAGATTCTTCTAAAAGAAGGAATAATTTACTGACTTATCAGGAACCACTCATTTATTTTTTCATGCCAAGGAAAAAAAGCAGTCTCCGAAGGAGGTAGCAAATAGGAGTAAGCAAACAGATTAAATGGCCTTGCTTTCTTCCTAAAATATATTGTAGGATGATATGATATAGCATACAAACTACTATGACTCAAAATAAGAGATAAAGGATGTTATCTTTGGTATTTATGGGAATGTTTTTGGAGACACTTTATACTGGGGGCATTCTACTCCATTGCAAAGGTAAGTATTTGTTCTTTGGAAGTAACCTCTGCTAATGGATGAAAACTCACTTCCAAAATGTTTTTGAAATTTATCCTTTGCCAGGGAATGAGGTTCTTCTCTTGGTAAGTTCTGAACCCTTCTACTGATTATACAGCTTGATCAGCAAAGCTAAATCTTAATATTTTAGACTTACAACTTGAGTTTTTTGTTGATACAATGCTGAAATATGTCTTTAAAATCTAAATATTACAAATATTTTTAGGTCCCTTTCTATTCTAGTTTAATTGATAGAATTATGAGCAGAGATATTTTTGCAAATAACATTATTCATTTCTATCTCCATGAAAATGATATAGAGGAAATTGTGCAGAAGTTGTGTTTCTGCAGAGCACGAAAGTTTCAAAAAACCTGTAAGTAATGTAAAAAGTTACAAAAAATGTATAGTTGAGTGTACGTGAGTGGATATCTGAAAAGTTGAATATTGGTAGCTCTTAATACTATTAGATAATACACTAACAGACTCACTTCAACATAATTTCAGATAAAAGTAATCATAATACAGAAAAAGTAAAGTCAGAAATACATAGGTTGCTCCAAAAGTAATGCCTCCCATTTATTTCTGTGGAAATTACAACAGATACAAAGTGCACAATTACACTATTTGACAGAGCAAGTTCTCAGCTATGGAACACCATTTTTCAACATAGTCACAACCACTAGCTATATATTTCTGCCAGTGATGAACAAAAGCCTGCATGCTGTGCTCGTAAAATATGTACCACTGGGAGCGACCTGCTGCTGCTGTCACCACTGCTGAAACTCACCCCTCCCCCTCATTATGCTGGGATTCACAGTTTGGTCTACAGAAACATTCAGCAAGAACTGATGAATGTCAGTGGGTGTAATTTTTTACACATGGAGGAATTACACACCTTTGCTTCATATGCATTTCCATGTCAGATGCCATTTTGTCAGACTGCACCTCTGTTGCCATCTATCACACAGCAACAAAATGTCATGGAATGTTGCTGGGAAGGTTCGACTTTTACTGCCATGCTGTCAACATCCATCTCTGACATCATGGGCTAACATAATAAAATAGGAGGCATTACTTTCAGAGCAGATCTTGTAGTTTAGACTCTTAATGCAGTTTGATGAGGAAGTTTATATTCTTTGCCACATGGAATTCGAAAATCTTAGGAAAACAAACTCAAACACACCCCAATCTTTGAATTTGATTGCTTTGTATTTTTTCATTAGAGCCAATTATTTTTCTTGTACTGCTTTTTATCCATATTTACATAAGCCATAATTGACAAGCATTTCATGAGCTTTTTATCTTAGCAAGATCTCTTGGTATAAATAATTTTCCCACAGATTTAACTTGGTATTTCTAAAGTTTTAATAAAAGAACGAAAGCAATGCAAATTTCAAAGGTAGTTGACAGAGCATGAAATTACTATAGTTTGCACTGAAACAATTGTTTGGCATCCACTGAAAAAATTACAGCACATGGCAGTCACTAGAATATGAACACGTGAGTCTAGTCTTCTAACTTTATATAGTTTAAGAGGTCAAACTGAGACCAAAAGGCAAGTGCACAAACCCCAGCAGTTTAAAAGGTGAGAAGTCAGTTATGTATTATCTTTGGGCTTTTTTTTAGTCTTACAGGTATTGTTATTAGCTTGCAACTTATTTATAATAAGAAATGCTCATGTAAGAGAAATATTAAAAATAATGAATACGGGATTATACAGTAATTAGATTAATCAAATCAATAAACAACTATAACTATCCAACACACTGTAGAACAATGAATTAAAAAGAACGTAAAGTAAGTGACTTATTTATTTTAAACATTAACAGATATATGACCAAGTCATGCAGTATGCATCAAGGTTAAGATCTGGCTTTCCCTGTTCTTGATTCAGGTTCTGGCAATAGCATTATGCAAATCCAAAGTTTGCCTTCAGATCTGAGTTTTGCTGAAAAAGGTAGATATAAAGCTCTGATTCAAGTCCATTTTGAAATTTCATGCAGTTTGAGCTTTCTGTCCTTGATAAGTTATTTGGATTAAATTTAAAATACATTTTATCCTTTGTTCTAGACTGATGAAATCACATCTATTAAATCTGTACTGAGTGTAACTAGCAGCTTTTCTCCAAGATGTAATGTAACCCAAGCACTGTCCAGTGACACACAGTTAGAAGCAAATCAGTTTGTAACTTAATTTTGAACTGTCTTCCTTGTACCTTTGAGTTAAATGTTGTATGTGCCAAGCTCTCTGAACAGAAAGGTAAATTCTAAAATACTTCCATGTGAATAATAGGGCACTATTTAATATGAATATTATGAAATTTGCATTGGAAAAATAAGGCAAAGTGAGCTCTCAGTGTTAGAACTGCTAAAGAGAGTGATCATTAGTAAATTATAACTGAAAACAATATTGTATTTCTTATTATTTTGGATGAAAAGAAGAAGTAGAAAGAAATATGCAGTAATTACATTTTTGAGTGAACAAAGCAGATGTTTTTCAGGGGGTGGCTGAGTATCTCCATCAAAATAACCACAGTCAGGAAAAGAAAGAAAGCAACCTCACAGTTTCTTCTTGCTAATGTTGCATGAAAAGACATTGCTACTAAAATTTTCCCCCTCTCTAATGGACAGGAAGTAGGACCACTACTGGATTCACCCTTGCCTGCTGTGCATACCACCGGTTCCCAATGCAAGGGAAAATTGTTTGTTCTAATCAGAGAAAGGAGGATCAGTCCCCAGAGTTGCATGTAGTCTCCTAGGACCAGCACATGTTGACTTCAGCTACAGGATGCCCTCCTACTACACTGCAGAGACACTTTACTTCCTAGTGGGGAAGTGCTGCTTTCTTTCCTAACAATGAGCCAACTAGTTTTCATAATGGAGATAAATGCTCCCTCCTGTGAACTGTAATAGAAAAACATGTCAAACAACCAACAGTAAAAAAAAAAAAAAAAGCACAGCCAAAAGGCTGTTTTTTCCTGATTTTATGTACAGCACAGAGGAAGCACATGCACTTCACTCGGCTCATTGCAAGTCAAAGCATCACTTCTTTTAAATGAGAAGATGAAAAATGCAACTTGTTTCTGACCTATTTTCTTGCTCTGAAGTGCAGACATGAAAATTGAACCCATTAGCACTATTTTTCAGGAGATTATTATGAAATCTCTGAATGTGAAAGTTGTAAGTTTTATTAAAAAATGACTGATTATTCATTTAAGATTTTGCCAGGCTGTTATGGTTATGAGTGGTAAGGACATCCAACTGCCATTCTGATGATCCCATGAAGTTCACTAGCTTTTACATTCTCAAGTTTGCTAACAAAAGCTGACTAAAATCCTCAACCCCTGCCTCATTCCATCCTTTGCTCACTTTCACAAGACCTGCATGATTCCTGGCTCCTTTTTATTGCCTGTTAGTTTTATTTTGATGCTTCCAATTATATAGTTTTATGAAATACCATTGTAATTCTTCAGTGCAAACCACCGTTCCTACAACTTCACAGCTGTTCTTTAGCAGCTTTGTTCTTTCTCAAGCAGAAATCTTCTGTTCTTTTTTTCTATTTCCCTTATTATCTGCATCCAGATTCCTAAAAGGAAATATTGATGCATAGGCATACTGAGTTTCATACACAACAAATCTGCAAGGTTTAACTAGTAAATATTGCAAGGAACACTAGTGCATAGAACTACACAAGAAATCTAATGCCTCCAGTTCTCAAAAGATTTTTTGAACATACCTTTACTAACTGCACGGGACATGTATTTGGATGCATCTAACTCTCTCCACCTATAAGATCGAATATTTGCTTAAGATCCAAGGAACTTCTAAGCCACGGGTGCTGAGAACCTGAGCAAATGTGAAGAACCACAGCAAGTATGGCTGTATGCCTGTTCTACTATTTATCCCAAAGTATCCACATCACTGCTGGAGGCAGGTGATTAGGCTAAATGGACTCCTGATCCAGCGTGTCCTGGGTTTTCAGCAGTCCTGTTTGTGTGAACTACAAAGGCAGGAGATGGCAACAGAAAGGCTAAATCCTCTCAGGTCCCTCTGTTGCTCAGGATTTCTGTGTGTTATTATTTTTTTTTTCTTAGCAGTGGTTCTACTACAATTAATATGATTGATTTTAAAACAAGCATTTCAAATTTGCAAAAATAACAGCTTAATCCAATGTTGCTGTTTGCGTACTACATTTTAAGTTTACTGCTCCCTTGCTTCAGATATAAAGCCAGAACCTCACGCCTGGATGTCATTGTTATTTTAATCATAGAGCAAAGGAGGATTCCTCATTCATCCGTGTGGTGGTTGCCTGTGCTTTGGGAACAGAAGTTGCTGGACTCCGTCTATGTTTACAAATGTGCTATTTTGGCAAGCACAAATTCTGAGGTTAGAAACAATAGAGAAGGGAATGCAAGATGTTTGTTACTGTAAGAAAGGATGATTTTGCTGTGGCTGAGTTGTGAGTGGAATGAACGAGGTCAGGTAGAAGCAAAGGAGAAAAGTCAGAATGAGAGGCCACAAACACATGGTTATTGGGAAGGCTGCTTCCACCATGCTCTGATTTCTGTTAATAAGGCTGCAGGTTGGAATCCATCTAAAGGCTCTGCAATGCAAATGCATTAAGGTACATAAGCTGCTATGGCTATGAAGAATCTTAGAGTCATGACATTATCAGATATACAGGACAAAGAACAGACTCTCAGAGCAGCCAGCAAAAGCACATGATTAATTATGAGAATAGCCTGCCTGCAAGTTGTTTTTTCCAGACCTGAACCTGACACCAATGGCACAAATCAGATTTTAAGATGCTTCTAAACAAGGAAGATACTGAAACTCACTTTCATTTGGTATAGGATAAGGAATTATAAGAAGGAAAGGTATCCACTGTATGTGCAGGATATGGAAAGAATAGAAACAATACAGTTGGAAGTGTAATGATAATTAGGATCTCTGGGGCACTGGAGAAGATCCTGGATAAGGAACAAACGGTGGGGGATCTCTTGAGCTAACAATACGCTTGGGCTGAGGCAGAAATTTGGGATAAAAAGTGGTAAAGAATAAAGCACAATTTACAGATATTTGAAATTCTCTATCTTCACATAACAGCTGAAAAATGTTCTATACAGAATCTTAGAATTGTAATATTTAAGGTAAAAATTTTGCCTCTGTAGATTAAATGTTGAAGACTGGTAATATCCTAAGCAGGCCTAATTTCTCTTGCAGACATAATGATCAATGTTAAATACCTTCTTTGTGCACATACCATATTTCTAGCCTTCAGAATGAGAAAGAAACAGACACTGTCATTCCAAGGGTATATTTCATAGCAGAGAGGCAGTGAGTGATATATTATAATGGCTGGACAGTTTCCATTTGCCATTTATGAACAAAGTGAAGAAGACTTTTTTGTTTCTAGTGATTTTCAGTCATTAACATTTTTTTATTGAATTGGGGCCAAATATGTGCCATAAAACATAATATATGTATATATATAAATTCAGTGAATAGGTGTTAATAAGTATTCTTCTGTAAAAATACGGAACTAAGTGCTATGTAAAACTTGAAAGTAGAAAGGGAAATTCAAGGATAATAAGGAAAAGAGAACTGGCTAATTTAGTCACTCGATTTTTGAATGCCAACAAAGAGTTTGAAGTATTTGAGATTTGTAAATATATCAAACCTTTAACAGTCAAATCTAAGAACCTGCTTAGGACTTTATTATTGTTAAGAAATCTTAAAGCTTGATGTGGTAAGCATATTTACTAATACAGATTGCTGAAGAGTCCCTTTCTACAACTCTGCCAGAATTTGCCAGCAACATGTATATCAGAGATGAAGTTAAGTACAATATGGCCTGCACAGTTGGGTATCTTCCACAAACACCATGAAAGTGAAAAGTAGAAAGAGCCACTAACGGACTCTGAAGCAGACCCCAGGTTCATGCTTTTCAGAGCTAGCTCATGCAAGTCATGAAAAACTCTGTCTTCTGATGTTTAATATTTTGCCAGTGCTAATAACTTATGTACCTCTTAGTAGTGATTGAACTTTTATTCATCCTTGTAGAGATTTTTCTTTCCCATGCCATGTTTCAACTGCTTTACTGAACTTTTACTAAGTGTAAAAAGTACCTGCAAAAGAAGAAGTGAAACGGATGGCTCATAGAGACAAATGTATCATGCAGAGTCGCTTACTCAGGCCCAGACATGCTCATTCCCAATTTCATGCACATGAATTACATTATTGCTTTCAATAAGAGCCCTTGAAGACCTAAATTAATGTCTGATGGATAAAGAACTAAGCCTTGTATATGCAGATTTCTTATTCATATGAATGAAAACTTTCTGAGTGAAAATATAAACAAATAAATAAAATTAAAATGTTCCTGCACATTCATAAATATTTTTTACTTTTTAAAAGCATATATTTTTGATATGAATCTCTTAACTGTGGAATGGCTCTCATGATCAACAATGTACCAAGAAGCATCATTTCAATGGTGTAGTTTTATTATAAAACTTGCTTGTTAAGTGTGGGAAACATTATAAAATATTAAAAAATGTTGCCAGTTGCAATTAAAGGTTTGAAAAATCCTACAGAATCATGTACAATGCATGCCCTCACTTTGCTGCATGTCAGCTTTTTTTGTTACTATTTTTTAAAAAAATCTCAACCTGACAGAGTTGTTCTACACAATTCTGACGACTGTGCAGTAACACTGTATTTTGTTGTTGTTGTTGTTGTTTTCCACAGTTGAACCTCAGGAAAAATGTTTATAATTGACTGTGCAGTGACACACAGTTGCCATGTCTTTGTTTTTGTTCACGTGAGTTATCCACACTCTGTACTGTTTCCTGTTATATATATATTTGCATTTTACTGTTTTCATTTCAGATCTGCTAAAAAAAAAGTGCAGAACTTGTTGATATCTGTGCTACAGAGACCAGCTATAGCCCAGATTTATAGTCTGTAGTTCAGTGAAGCACTTAAGGACAAGAATAATCTCTTTTAATCAGCAAAGCAATTTATTTAAGTATGCACTTGAGTGTTATGCTGAAAATGGATGTAGTTACTGCTTCTAAAACTGTGTTTAATTGTATTCCTTGCCTTAGCAATTAGGGGGTTAAAGGATAGTACAGTAGCTTTAACTATAGGGGTGAGCGTAACAGAACAATGAGCACAATATTGTAATGATAGACACAAACAAAAAAGGAAAATATGTTTGTAACTGGTACACTGTTATATGAATTCAAATGCAGAGATTTAATGTTTCATCTGAGTTTATAAACTGCTTTTTTACAGCACTTGTAGCAAACCTGGTGATTAGAAATGTATATTTATTTTATTTAATCTAGTCTTATTAATCCACTCTTATTAACAACATATATTTTAAAAAAATATATCTATATAATTGCACCCCACTAAAAATTCGAACTTGTGAGAACTATGCCAGTGTTTCAGTATTGTCAGTATTTCTTTCCGTCATAGATTTCCCTCTTTTTGCTCTTACATGCTTCTGAACATACACCTTCCTTTGAAAGGAAGAGAGCAATGTAGGGAATTGCTATTTTCAGTTTTGCAGCTGGTATTTCTCTCCTCTGTTTCAATCCAGACAAGCCATTCTCATAGGTATGGGAGTAGTTTCCAGTACCACCACTCACCACATTTGCAGCCTTCTGGGAGATTCTATACCGGTAACTGCAATCCATTCCTATCTGCTGCATATAGCCTGTTTCAAAGACAGTCAGGCTATTCCCACTGTGAGTATAGGATTGGCACCGGCAAAAGAAAAAGACTCCCATGTCCTTGTAAAGATAGATCTCAGATACCTGCCTTTACCTGCATTTAACCTGTACGGTTTGTGCCTCTAGAATAGATCCAGTAATGGGCAAAAAGAATATGACATTTTTATTGCTGTGAGTTATCATCAGTAGGATTCAGAGAAGCAAAGGGATCTGGATGGATGGATGTGCAGAGAGGAGAATCAGAGCTTAATGGAATAGAAAGGGGGTTCTCAGTTGGGAAAGAAGCACATAAAGGCACTACAGATAGTGCAAAATGAGTTATTTATGTAAAGAAAAATGAGCAAAGATGGAAAAGGTAGGAAAAAATCATAAGAGACCTTATTTTGGTGTTGTTCCCTTGAATTTGAAAGAATTTGAATTGTAGCATGCAGGAAAGTAGAAGCAAGAACATCAAAGGTTTATCACATGGTTCAAGCCATGAAAGATGAGCGGGTTGCAAGCAATTTGATTTTGAGCAAGGAGCAAAGTGATCTACAAAGATTGTTTCAACATACTACAACTGCAGTGGGAGTACTTCTAGCACAAATGTTCTACTTATGGCATATGGTTATGCCAAAAAAGATATAAAAGAAGCCTACTGTGGGAGCCCCTCACATTTCTAGGTATAAAGGATCAGTTGGTGTGCATCAAGGAACACGTATAAGATGACCTAATTTCTTCTGTTGCTACCTCAATGAAATATGTCTACAGAACCTTCCATATTGCAATATTCAATATTATTACAGGACCTGAAGCCCACAGTCACAAAACAGGGCCCCTCTGTTAGGGTCCAGCAATGCATGTCAGTCACTGGACTGAAGGAATTTGTTATCTTTCCTTGCACTCAAAGTGCAAGGTTAATTGCTGATGGCAGAGAGCAGAATGAATATTTCTACCCCTGTGCACATTGCAAACCAGCAAATTTATTCAATGAAGTCTCAGCTACCTCCATGGAACAGGACAGAAGAGCACACTCATCCAGCCTATTTTACTATAACTATATATTCTTTAATCTAAATTTGGGGAATTCATTTATCACTTACAATAATTCACCAATTTAGTAATTTGAGATAAAACACTTCATGCATTCAGATTTGCCTATAGACCTAGTCATACCTTTCTTTTTAATTACATTCTCCCCTGAAGCAACTTTCTCATTTTATTTTGACGAGCAGCTCAGACAGATCTTCACATACTCTTGGTATTGCTGGAGAAATCTTCCTACAAAAGTAGTAAACTTTTGTGCTTTCTTTAACATGTATTATTGAAAAGTACAATTACTTCATTTAAGTACACGTGAGTAACCTCATAAATAGTGCAAACACATCTCTGTAAATGTTAGCATATTACATACAACCTGATACCTAAGACCACAGTCTGGATATTAGCTATTACTTTGAGCTCTGAGGGAATCTGTACAGTGACTTCTGTTCTCTGCAGATTTTGTGTTTGGGTAAACCCAAACCTACCAAGATCCTTTCAAAACTCAGTTTTGCTTTGCTTTTCAAATCAGTTAATAACATAAAAATCATCAGTTATTAACATAAATTAGTTAATAAGATAAGAATCTGATCACTGTTGTCATTTGTGTTATCACATATCACACATAAAATGACACTTTAAGACTACATAGGAGCATATTTTAGAAACAATTATTTTCTGTAAAGGGTGAATATAGCACTTCTTAAAGAGCAGGAGTAACAGCATTTTAGCCAAAGCGAGGCAGGCTCTTCTGTTCAGCTGTCTCCCATGCATTCTTGTCACTGCCAGTGTTTTGTTTCACATCCTGTTATTGTAGTCTAGGGCCTCTGTGCAGCTCTGCCAAAACTCCTCTGTCCTGATCTCTGACACCCTTTGGTATTCCAGTTCTGGAGCTCCTCAAAGGCTTTGCCAAGACCTTCTTTTCCACCTGTGCAGGAATTTTCCCTATTTTCAATCCCCAGGCTGCCTTGCAGCTCTGCACTAGTGCCAGTCTGATGTCCCACAGTACATACTTCTATTTTGCAGCCCCTGTGAAGCTCAGTAAATAAGCCGCCACTCTGACCCACAGCAAACCTTGCTGACAGGATCTCAGGATCTGTCCTGAGGACAACATGCCAATCATTCCAAGCCAATGCGTAGGGACACTGGGAAGATTTTTCTTTCCTTTTTTTCAGGTGTTGGAGACAGTGAGAGAGAAAGAGATATTTTTAAAGAATCAGTGAAGAATTTAAAGAATATAATTTAGCACGTTTTGAAAACAAAGCCTTTGCTCTGGTTCACTGTAGCAAAAGCATATGAAATGACACTTTTCTACTTGAAGGGACAGGACATGAACTGAAGTGGATAGGAAAGAACACGTAGGAAAGGATTAGTCAGAAGCAATCAAAGATGCAGATAGACAAAGAAAAACATCAGTTTCATTGTGTGCAATTTAATGTGCAGCCCTGCACAGCTCAGCTCTGCTTCCTTGTAGCACTCAGTACAAGGATTTCTCATACTCAGCAATTTTGCCCTATCCCCATCTTTTCATATATTTGCTCATGTGCTCAGTTTCAGTGAGTTCAAGGGAACTGGTTCACATGTTTAACATTACTCATGAGTGAACAGACCAGCAAATATTGAGGACTCAAACTGAAACCTGTGTGAGAGAGATTTGTAAGATTTGCACATTAAAGTTAAAATAAAATAAAAAAACAACAACAGTAATACTACCTTCAATCATTTTCATGTAGAATATATCAAACTTCAAATACATAAACCCATGCAAAAACCTTAAATAATGAGATAACTCTTTTTCCTTCATATTTTAGGATGCAGACATGGCTTTGTTTCCCTGTGTCTTTTTGTAGGTACAATCTAAAATACTGAATCTTAGCGCTTTTCATCTGGACATTTTTCCTTCTAATCAGTATCAGCATGTAGAATATAGAATAATAGAAAAGGCTGCAAAAATTCTGCCCCCTGTGTTGTTTGCTTGTTTGTTTTCTGAGCAGCTTGTTCTGGATTTATGAGGCAAAGATAAATGATGTAGAAAGATTATTTTAAAAATGTATTCTGGGCAGAGGAAAATCCAGTCATGAAAAGAAATGGAATTTTTAATTCCATAAATCTTTTAAAAAAATAAAATGCAGAGGCAGGCACAATATAAATGTGGTCGTGCATTATCATAGAATCATAGAATCCTTTGAGTTGGAAGGGACCATTAGGGTCATATAGTGCAATTTCCCTCCAATGAACAGGGAGACCTTCAGCTAAATCAGGTTGCTCTGAGGCCAACCCAGCCTAACCTTGAATGTCTCCAAGAACATGGAATTCACCACCAATCTGGGCAACTTGTTCCAGTGCCTCACCACCCTTTACTGTAAAAAAACTTCTTCCTTATATCCAATCTCTCCTCTTTTTGTTTGAAACCATTTCCCCTTGTCCTATCACAACAGATCCTGCTAAAGATTTTGTCTCCTTCTTTCTCATAGTTGCCCTTTAGAATTCATTAGAAATGAATTCCATTAAAAAGGTATAGTTAGAACAAATATTCTTGCCACATCTTAAACAGTACTTATACATGGCGAGATGGCAATAAACCATAACAGATCTCAGACTACATATGAGATATTTATGGAATATATTCTGTAACACAATCCTTTCACTTCTGAGGTTTAGCTTTGCATTTTACAACCAGAGGCAGAAGTAGGACAGGAAGAAATTCTAGTAAAGCCAGTTAACTTACACCCAGGAGGAAGGGGAGATTTCTGGCTATAATAACCTGTCTGTTGACATCTTGTTTTCTGTCCTTCACAACACATCCAGCAACTTTCTAAGACAGTCTCAGGGATCTAGCCCTTGGTTGTATCAAATCCTTTCAGCGTGAGGCAAATAAGTATGGTTTCTTATGTTCCCTCGTCAGTTCCTCCAGCACAGTCAGGAGGTGTGCCTGGCCCACATGTTGTCAAATACAGAAAACAAATCAAACTTAACTCTGCTCTTATTCAATAGGTTTTCATGTGGGTTTTACATGTTGTAAAACTCCTGCTTTATTCCCCAATTCTCCTTCATAACCACAATGATCCTCTTACAATGGTCTCATAAACTTGATGCTGACTGTGCAGTGATTTTTCCTTGTAGTCGTAAATCCATACATCATAGAAGGGATTTGAAAGGCACTGCCCACTGGTACATGTAGTTTCTGCAAGCTGCATTACTGCATTGTCAAAGAAAAGACCCAAGGTGTCTACCTAGGCTTTAGGCAATTTTGGTGCATCTTCGGGGTCCCGGGAATTTGGTGAACAAAGGTCTTCAACTGCGAAAACCATGAGCATCTCATAAGTATTATGTTTCACAGCACAAACGTGGGATAAACCATAGAGATATACTGCTAACATAAGTGCACCTAAAGAAGAAATACGATTTGAAAGACATCCATCACAGTGTTAACCTAACAAGGTTTTATATCTGAATTGCATTACCTTCCAAAAGTACACAGAGAGAATGTAGGTACGAAAATGTGCAGATCGTTTTTTTCAGGAGGCCAGTGCTGCTCTTACTTTCTGCACTAGGGTATAAAAGGGCTGTAACATAAAGCTTGTTGAGAACAACCAACACGGGAGGAGAAGCTGGGGGGAGAGTGGAGAAAATCAAGCATGCTAGGGATTATATAACTAAAATAAGGTACTGAATTTTTGAATTGTTTTCACAATGTAACACTCCAGGACAAAGGAGGTGCTGAAGCAGGATTTAAAATTCGCTGAGCAATAGGATTTTGTACTGTTTGGTGGGATTAGGTATGTTAAAGAGACACATATTTATTTCAGTCTGACAATGGATGAGAAAAATGTACAGTGTTCTTCATTGTTATTTTAAGCAATTTATGGGATTACTTAGTAGCAGAGGCTCTGTGATCCCCCTATCTGTAACATGTCACAGTAATTGTGATATTTGTATAACTGCAGTTTTCTTCATGCAGTTTCAGAAGCACAGCAGTTGAGGGATCAAAGGTGTGAAGGTTGGTGAAGGGGAGGAAGGAAGGAAGGAGAAGAGGGATGTCAGGGGAGAAAAAGTAGAAACCGATTAAAGCACACCCTTATTACAACCATGACCTCAGCCCTCCAAGTCTTTGGGACAGCATACTTTCACTCAGTATTTTGTTTCATGAGTTATGTGTGGGGGTGACTGCACTTTCTCCAGTGATGTCTCCCACTGAGAAGACAAAGGACTGAAACCTCTGCTGTAAAATGACTGTGCAGAGGAAGAATTGTTTTTCACTAGCACTTAGGTGCAGCATCTGAGGCACGGACTCAGATGTGAACGATCCAAATCATTTATTACAGGTTCTAACATCCCTTATATACATTCACAAGTTTTCTCTTTTAGCTTTCCCACCCGTCTTTACATGTCATCAAAACAATCCACAAACACTCCTCAACTGTTCATGCAAGCATTTATCCAATTAGAGCCATGAGTTGTTCCTAGCCACGCGCTCTTACTCCAATCATGGTTGTTTTCACGCAGCCATCACGCAGCTTACTTGACTTTGCTTTTCTCTTCTTTCTGGAGATGTCCTTTGTCCTCAGCCTTGCCTTCTTATGCTGTTTGTCTTCCTCCACAGCTTCTGCTCTGAATAGTCTTTCTTGTATTCCCACACTTAGGGTGGGATTTCCTGTTGCAGGCATTATTATTCGGTTCCTTCCTGTCCCTCTCTTGAAAAAAGAAAAGAAAAGGAGTTGTACAACTTTTTTACTTTTTATTTTCTTAATACTCCATGGCTTTCATGCAGCTGCTTACTTCTGCTGGTAAATGTGGAAAAAAAAAATTCATATTAGCATATCCAAGATAAGCTTCCAGAGTAAAAGCATGTGCAGCAAAACTAGGACCTTTCCCAGTAGGGCGCCTGCTCTGAAACATATGCATGAAATTGTAACACGTTAGGAAAGTGCTCAGGTCAGGAAAGAGAAGCTGAGAGCTGTGATTATTCTTAGGAATCTGAAATGCAGTTGAATTAAACCAGTCTTACTTATAACAAAGTTTTTAATTATGGCCATTTTCTGTCTGAATCTAAAGCTGTTTAAAAATAACCCTAAACAATTATTGACATTAGCCCCATTTGTGATGTCAGGGCTTAGTGCTCCAAAAATGGATGGAGAATCCACATTTGAAATGCATTTCGGTTCCATTGTTAAGAATAGCAGTTATCAAAGACAGAGATCTTCCCCCTTCTACAAAACTGTGTACAAATGCTGTGAAGTGTCTTTTAAGGAGGTGAAAGGTGATTTATAAACTTTATATAGAGAATATTATCAGAAATGAGCTGATACATTACATGCTAGGTAAATGCACTGGAAATCTATTCAGTCATGGTATTTTCTTTTTATTGTATCTTATAACAACTGGAAACATGATTTAATGCACTTACTCTTTAACTTGTATTATACTACAAAACTTTGGATAGCTGTTTTGTTTAAAAAGATGGTTCGGGATACCAGCCCACAAAGCTTTGTTCCTCCTACCAATAGGATCTGAAGACGGACATAACTGTTAGAGATTTTTTAATTAAGTAGTTTAGAATTCTCTTTCATGTTTTCTGCTCTTAAAGGCCTGTGGAGTCAACATCATTAATATGTGGAACTATTTAAATCATTAATTTTCAGCCTGTGATATGCAAATATTATGCTGTCCCTGGTTACCTCTAAAGGATCTGTAAAGGAAAGAAAACCTATTACTAGTAAATGTAAATTCACTGTGCAGAGCTCTGTCTCTCTACTAAAACTAATAAATAAGCAAACAAAACTCTGTACTCTCTACTGCCTGCAAAGACACTGGGTTTAGATTAGATTAGGATCTGAAATGAAAATGAATGCATGGCTTTATACCCTTCAACCTCCTCTAAAGAGTGTAAATCTAATTAATTAATACAAATATGTTTAATTTTTTGGCGGGGGGAGAGGGCAGGGGGAGGGACGTGGAGGGAGGATGGCAGTTATAAGTCGATTTCCTATTTTAGAAGACTGGTATCTCTAGTTTCCCTGAGTCACAAGAGCAGATTCCATTATTTATCTTAGAACACCTCTGTTAAGTAATGTTTGCAGGATGGGGCCAGTCCTCCACAAGAAATGATGCTGTTTTTCATCATTCAAAGATTTTTCAGTTTATCTTGGAGTAAGTAAATCATATACTACTGTTGAGTTCCGATAAGCACAGTATTAAATACTATTTTGTAATGAAAAAAAATGGAGTGCAAACAGCTGAAGAATAACTGCAAGTATTTTGATTTTTTTTTTGAGTTTTTTTTTATAATGTAACACTCGTGATCTTCTTGGCCACCAGTCTCCATGGATCAGTTCTGATAGATACAAATTGCCGTGCTTGTTCAAAATATTTGCTAAAAAACTAGTGTTTCAGCTCTGTAAACTCAAAACACTTGTCTATACACTCAAAGTAAATTCCTTACAAACTAAAATCTGTAAAGAGACAGCTGATTCAGATAAGTGTCGGTTGTTCTTGGAAGTGAAACAGGAGTTGTTTTTGAGAAGAATGGTGGGTATGAATTAGGACAAAAGCAAAGTATACTTTCAACATGGATATTGGGAAAATATTTGTTGCTAAATAACTACTATCTTCCTTGCAAAGATGTAAAATATTATCTTCCCCCTGCTATAATAACTAACTTAAAGCCTGACAATCATCCAAAGGATGTATAAATGCCCTAACCCACTAGCAAAGAATAGAAATTAAAATGACACAGACATGGTAAAAGCAGAATTTCGTGCCTGCAGCTTGCCCTGGCCTCATGGATATGTATGTCCTGCATACTCTATAGTGAAGCTGAGAGTTCTGTGACAGGAGGAGTTCCTCTATCCTGATCAAATACTGCAATATAAACAAGCTGTTAGCAGGAAAAGACCCAGTTCTGTGGGGCTCTGAACACCTTTTTTCTATCAGAGTCTGCACTGGCATAAATTTGGTAGGTAATTAACGTAAGAGTGGGCAGCTTCAGATTGTAGTAGTATAATCATGAGTTAATTCCTACGCTGTGAAACAGAGTTAATGTTTACTCCCTTGTAACATTTATCAGACTTAAACCCTTTGATTTTCCATTATGCCTAGCATAATGCCACCTTGGTGTTCAGTAAGTAAAGAACATGTGATTACTAATTTATTTATTTATTTATTTTTGTTGGTTACACAACAGAGATCATTTAGAACTGAACATGTGAGTACCTATGCACAGCTGAAGCAGCACTTCTCCCACAATACAGTGCCATGTGTTTGTACTTTCTATCTCCTGGAAGCACAAATCAGGGTATTTTTTTTAAATGACAGATGACCCACAGTGTCCAGACATCAGATTTCTTTGAGATGTCAGGTTAGTTACCCAACATTGTTATTCATTTTTAAAAATGCTAGCTCTTTCCACTATGGCAGTGGATGTGAATGAGTCCATCCAGGAAGAAATCTGTTTCCCTGTTTAAATTAAACATACTGTGTTTCTGCAGTAATGACACTGAATACCTAACTGACCTTCCCAAATGCATTTCTCCAACATATGTTTAAACATTTAGTAAAATGCAATGCTTTGATGTTCTTCCCCCTCAGGAATCGTAATTTCTTATTAGCTGACCAAGACACATTTCTGTTACTCAGCATTTAAAGAAAAATATTTGAAGAAAAGCACTCAAATTCTGATATTATTCTATATTATAGTCTCTGGAAAGCAGAGAATGGCACAGGGAAAATCACACAGTCTCTGTTTTACAGACTTTACAGAGGTAATGAGATAAACTGTTGTATGACAACATTACTTGCAACAACAGAAAAGCAGATTTCATGATCTAAGTGTCTTGTCTTTGCCAAGGAGAACAGTTGTATACTGCAAGGATTGCACTCACTGCAAAGGAAATCATCAACATTCCTGATTCAAATGGTGAAATCACTGTTACTGTTCTCTCAGTCATTGGTACTTAATGTTCTCTCCAATTTTGTGTCACAAGATTGACAGTATAAATTCATATGTAACTTCTTGGTGACTGTTCTAAACACTACCTCTCTAACCCTCACAATTATCTCTATATGTATTATATCACACTTAGTACACCTTCCTGATTCTGTGCTGCTTTTTGTTTCAGACTTTAAGCACTATTGTACTAAACTTAATTTATAAAGTTATGAACATGAATATTGTCAGTTAACATGCCAAGCTAACAAACATGTGACAGATACACTGCACAGTACAGATCTGGTGGTGAATGTGATATGAGATCTTGTACAGAATGGAAAATGGTACTTCACATTTTACAGTTGTAGAAAAGTCCAACTGAGGAAAGAGCTATCAGGAACAGAATGATGTGGAATGATAGGTTATTTTCTTTCACTACCTCTAGAGCCTTTCTCTCAGCTGGTGGTCAAGAATAATTTTTAGTGTTACATTTATCAGAAGTGAGAATAAGCATGTTGTATTCTTTTAATGCTGTCCACAGGCAGTAGTAGTGGCTTTTGTGTGTGTGTGTGTGTGTGTGTGTGTGTGTGTGTGTGTGTGTGTCATGATTCTTTGTTTTTAAGTAAAGCAGTTTTGTCTGTGCAGATTGAATCTTCTGCTTGCTCTGTTTATACCATATGTACATCGTACAAAATGCAGCTGGACCTCAGATTGCATCTCTAAGCTGAAGAACATCAAAAATTCTGTGGGATTATCATTTCAGAGACATGCAGGAAGCAGATTATCTGCCCATGTGGCTCCAAGTGTTGTTCCCCTTAGCTCCTTTTGGTATGAGGTCTAGGGTGGATGCAACAGTGCACTGAGGCATACAGTGGGTATATAACTCTGCTCTGCAAAACTGACCACAGAATCTGTCCAGCTTTGCTCCTTACTTAAAAGGATGTTTTTATTCACCTTGCTGAATTAATTCAAAATCAAGCTAAAAATTGGATGTAGCTGCCAGAGTTATTCTCTCACGTACCCTGGGACTTGACACCTGAGTACCACCTTTTGTTGATTTGGTTCAGCAAAACAAGAAGACTTTTGGCAGCCTGCTGTGCACTTTAAACAGCACAGTCTCTGTAATCTCTCTTGCAGTCTAGAGATTAGATGCTACAGTTCACCCTGTTTACTGTTGCAACAGGGAGATGGTCTCATGCCTTTAGCCATGATATTCTGGACAGGGCCACCTTTAGTGTTTCTCAGAATGAATGCAGGAAGATACTTCTTCGTCTCCCAATGCCACTTAAAGCTTCGTGGATACAAATCTTGTAGTCCTGAAATGGTTCTGAACCACTTTTTTAACCATTGTTTAACTCTCTAAAACAAAGCCAGATGACCTATATTCAAAACCTGTCATATAAAAACGCGAGCACATTTTTCTTGTAAGGTAAAATACAGACCAAAGGGAAACTTTGCTTCAACTCTCTCCTTTCCCCCTTTAATTATTAGTGGCTGGAGACACAATTAAGACACAATTAATTTTGGAATTAAGACTTTCTGCATTCATAAAAACATGCCCTTCTTTGTCTGACTATGCTTTTTTTTTTTTTTTTTTTTTTTTTTCCGCAAGCATGTTAGTAATTGTCTTCTGGGTCTCTCTCAACTGTCAACAGACTGTCTGTGTGCAAGATTGTTTCTTCTGTGTTTACAACAACAGGCTGTTTGTGACACAATGTAGCACAGCAAGATGAGGGGGGGGAGGAACAAAATCTTCAGTACGGCTGCAGAGGCTGATATTACAGCGTAATTACAGATGTCATACAATCCAATAACATTGCTGAAACACAGCATGATAAAACTTAATGCAATTGTTTCAAGTCTTGAATGAGGCATAATTATAAAAAACAAATGCCTACTTCTGAGCTAACTAAATCCCTAACTAAAGGGTATGTATTCTGCAAGCTTCTAACAGGCTTTAGAAAAATGCCATCGCTACTTTCTGCTCAATCCTAATGGAAGGTATACATTAGGGAACTTACAGCAGAACGAATGTGGAAAAAAAAGGTCTGTCAGAAAAGACTGGGATTTCTGTTGCTGAAAAGTATGTGGTCACTAACTTCGGAAGGTGGACTCCTCCCCATAAAATCTGTGCTCACCTAGGGCAGGTAGTGATAGTGTAGGTTTATCTCAATATGGTTCACCCCAGTCCTTGATTCCCCTGCAGAGTGGCCCCAAGACTGGCTGTGCCAGCAAGTCTGTCCCTGAGGACAAGGTCTGAAAATGAGGACTTGGAACTAATTTGTCCAAGTAAGCTGGAGGTATGTAATAATCCACTGCCACCTGTGAACCCTTTTCTCTTTTGTTTTAATCTCAGAAATATCACTGCTATATCCCACTTTCACCTTTTTGGCTTACACCTTTTAATCCTTTACCTTCAAATCAAGACGAAAGGAAGAACATTCTCAAAGGACATACAGATAACACAGCCTACTCCTGCTGGGCACTCAGGCAACAAACACATATCCCCAAATGAAAAATTATCTTCTAGAAAATGGGCACTTGTGTGATCTGGGAATCCCATAAAATGTCTGAGTCAGGTCTCCTGCCAGCACATGTTCTTATATTAGACTACAGTGTGAGAATATCATCCTTTGGCTTCAGTTTGTGGTGTAGTGATTAAAGGTATTTCACTTGCCATGTAATACAGGAGTTCTAGAAATACTGGCTCACTCAATGTTGTTCATGAATTTATGCACTTACCTCACATCTGTGTTGCTCTGCATTTGAATCTAGTAGGTCACTTGCTTCATGAGACAGATATTCCTCCTGCAAGAAGGGCAGCCCAGGCTGCCAGACTGCTATGCCTTGAGCTTTTTTACCCCAAGTGACAGCCAGCCCAGTGGTACTGCCAAAATATGGCTGGAGCATTTTAGTGATTCAAGCAAGAATGTAAACAAGTAACTGGCATTTCAACTCCCCTTTCATCCCTTTAGCTGTGGAATTTCAGTCAATTCTTCTGTTCTTATGATTTATGTTAGCTATAGGCTGACTATTACTAAAGAGAAGCAGTATTAAAAGCAGTGTTAAAAGTGAGACCTTTATTAAAGTTCAACAAGAGTGCGTAGGGTGAGTTTGTGTGGCTGAGAACAAGCTGAGGGTCACTTCAGGGTGGACTGAACTGAGCAGAGAGCACCTCCATCACATAAGTCAGTTGGGCTTGGATGCTGTAGTCCCATTTTCTGTAAGGTGTTACATAACTCACAATGATAACATACTGTACAGTTTACAAAAAAAAAAAAAAAAAAGATGGCAAATAAAGTTACTGTGCATCACATGTGGTTCAATATACCAATTCTTGATCCTATGTTGTATGTATTTTTCAAGATAACTTTCTCTTTTATTTATCTGATCAGTTACAGTTCTGTTCTAATCTGCCAAAATATAGTCACCTTAATTCAATTTTTCTTAAAAAGGACACCACTTTCAGTTCTAGTTCTGGATAATAATTAAATTTATCTGCAGACATTAAGAATTTTACAAAACTGGAATTTGCTGTGAGAAATGAAGTCGTAGGATGGATCTTACTGATATGTACAATTATCTGATGGTATAGTGTAAAAAAGTTGAAGCAAAGATTTTTTCAGTGTCAGAGACGAAGGACTGAGAGGCAATGGACACAAACGGAAATGAAGGCTGGTCCATTACAACACAAGAAAAAGCTGGTGATGATGATTAAATACTGGACCAAGTTGTCCAGAGAGGCTGTGGAGCCTCCATCCTTAGAAATCTTCACAACAAATCTGATGAAGGCCACGGCCAGCCTATCCTCCTGACTCTGTTTGGAGTGGGGTCTGGACTAGGGTATGTCCAGTGGTCTTTCCCAGACACAGTGATGTTGTGATATCTGATTGAAATGTAGATATGAGGTATCTACTTAAATCGGAATCTGATGAAACAGCTGGATTTGATATGTCCATTGGGAGCATCAGGAAACATTTTAGATATCGCCAGGTCAAGGATTCTATTAATAAGCTATCCAACTGGAGCATCTGATGCAGGTTGTTTCATCAAGCACAATATCGAATGGAGTTGCGTGACTGAAAAAGCACTTCACCTCATAAAGACCCATTTTCCACAGCTCTGCCCCTCCCTCTGAAGCTGGTGTATCCAGGACCTAACCTTGTGAACATTACGAGATGTAGAGACCTTGAAAGTAATGCATGGACTCTGTGTGGTCCATTATCATTCAGCACTTATGAACCATAAGAACCAAAGCAACTCATAAAATCATAGAATCATAGAATTGCTCAGGTTGGAAAGGACCTTCAAGATCAAGTCCAACCACAACCTAACCATACTACTCTAACTCTAACAACCCATCGCTAAATCATGTCCCTGAGCACCACATCCAAATGGTTTTTAAACACATTCAGAGATGGTGACTCAACCACCTCCCTGGGGAGACTGTTCCAGCGCTTAACAACCCCATCTGTAAAGAAGTTCTTCCTGATACCCAAACTAAACCTCCCCTGGCGCAGCTTGAGGCCATTTCCCCTTGTCCTGTCACCACTGAGAAGAGACCAACCCCACTCTCACTGCAGTCACCTTTCAGGTATTTGAAGAGAGCAATGAGGTCTCCCCTCAGCCTCCTCTTCCCCAGACTAAACAGCCCCCGTTCCTTTAGTCTCTCCCCATAGGGCATATTCTCCAAGCCCTTCACAAGCCTTGTTGCCCTTCTTTGGACCTGCTCCAGCACCTCAATGTCCTTTCTGTACTGAGGTGCCCAAAACTGAACACAGTACTTGAGGTGGGGCCTCACCAATGCCAAGTACAGGGGCAGGATCACTTCCCTGGTCCTGCTCACCACACCATTCCTGATCCAAGCCAGGGTGCCATTGGCCTTCTTGGCCACTTGGACACACTGCTGGTTCATATTAATCCGACTGCCCATCAGCACACCAAGGTCCCTTTCCATCAGACAGCTTTCCAGCCACTCCTCCCCAAGCCTGTAGGGTTGCCTGGGGTTGTTGTGACCAAAGTGCAGGACCCGACACTTGGCCCTATTGAAACTCATACAGTTTACCATGGCCCATCATTCCAGTCTGTCCAGATCCCTCTGTAAAGCCTTTCTACCCCCTGGCAGATCAACACTCCCTCCCAACTTGGTGTCATCTGCAAACATACTGAGGGTGCACTCGATCCCCTCATCAAGATCATTAATAAATTCACCAAGCCCTGGGAGACACCGCTCGTGACTGGCTGCCAACTGGATTTCATTCCATTGACCACAACTCTTTGGGCCCGGCCATCTAGCCAGTGTTTCATCCAGCAGAGCGTATGCCCATCCAAACCGTGGGCAGCCAGCTTCTCCACAAGGATGCTGTGGGGGACAGTGTCAAAGCCTTACTGAAGTCCAGGTAGACCACATCGACAGCCTTACCTTCATCCACTAAGCGGGTCACCTTGTCATAGAATGAAATCAGGTTTGCCAAACAGGATCTACCATTCATAAACCCATGCTGACTGGGCCTGATCCTCTGTTTGACCTTTAACTGATCCATGATGTCTTCTGAGATTATCTGTTCCATAACCTTCCCTGGCACCGAGGTGAGACTGATAGGTCTATAGCTACCAGGATCATCTTTCTGGCCCTTCTTGAAGATGGGAATCACATTTGCTAGCCTCTAGTCAACAGGGATATTCCCTGTTAGCCAGGACTGTCAAAAGATGATGGAGAGTGGCCTGGCAACCACACCCACTAACTCCCTCAGCACTCTAGGGTGCAATCCATCTGGCCCCATGGACTTGGGAGTGTCCAGCTTTCAGAGCAGGTCCAAAACCATCTCATCATGAATTGTGCATGGCCTATTCTGTTCCCTATCCCCATCTGCCAGCACAAGGGGCTGTGTGCCCACGGCACAACTAGACTTACTATTAAAGACTGAGGCAAAGAAGGCATTAAGTACCTCAGCTTTATCTTGATCCTTGGTCACTGTGTTGCCCTCAGCATCCAACAAGGGATGGAGATTCTCCCTAGCCCTCCTTTTACTGTTGATATATTTAAAGAAATATTTACTGTTGTTCTTCACCTTAGTGGCCTTAGTGGTCAGTTCTAGCTGGACTTTGGCTTTTCTAATTTTCTCCCTGCACAGCTTCACTAGGTACTTGTAATTGTCATAAGTTGCTTGCCCCCTCTTCCAAAGACCATAAACTTTCCTTTTGTTCCTAAGTTCCATCTTAAGGTCTCTGTTCAGCCAGACCAGTCTTCTACCCCGACAGCTTGTCTTCTGTGACTTGGGGATGGTCAGCTCCTGCACCTTTCAAATAACTTCCTTAAAGTATTCCCAGCCTTCCCCTGCTCCCATGCCCTCCAGAACTGCCTCCCAAGTAACTCTCTCAACTTTGGTCTGAAAGAGGCCAAAGTCCGCCCTCTGGAAGTCCAAGGTTGCAGTTTTGCTGACTCTCCTCTGAGGTTCAACAAGGATTGAGAAGACAATTATTTCGTGATCACTTTGCCCCAAATGGCCTCCAACCTTTACATTCCCCACAAGACCTTCTCTGTTAACAAAGAGCAGGTCCAAGATTTTGCTTCCCCTTGTTGGCTCCTTCACCAGCTCTGTCAGAAAGTTGTCTCCCACGCATTCTAATAACCTCTGGGACTGTTCCCTTTCTTCTGTTTTATAATTCCAGCAGATGTCTAGGAAGTTGAAGTCCCCCACGAGAACAAGGGCCTCAAGACCTGAACCAACTGTGCATAAAGTATCTTATCCACTTTGTCCTGGTTGGGTGGCCTGTAGCAGACTCCCACGATAATGTCAGTCTTATTGGCCTTCGCTTTTATCCTAACCCATAACCTCTCAACCCTATAATCACCATCATTAATTTCCATACATTTGTATTCTTTCTTAACATAGAGGGCAACACCACCACCTTTCCTGTCTTGCCTATCTCTTTTGAAGAGTCAGTAGCCATCAATCACAGTATTCCAGCTGTGTGTGTCATTCCACCATGTTTCCATGATGGCAACTATATCACAGTTTTCCGACGGCACAATGGCCTCTAGCTCCTCTCTTCAAGAAAGGAGCATGTGAAAATGTAAAAAACAACAGCACAACAATAAAGTAAACCATTTAGTCTTCCTGCCCCTCTAAAACCAGAATATAGTAATGAAAAATCTGTTACTTTATAGAAGTTATTATTCTCTAATATTTTTGCATTTCTAAGGTAAGCTTATTTCTTGAGGACATTCAAGATATTCTGTGTTACTATCCACCAGTCTTCCTCTTATCAGTTGGACTCCCTTAAAACCAGTTGAGCTGGATTTTAGTCCATTCGCCATCACTCTCTGGACCCAGCCATCCAGCCCATTTTTTACCCAGCAAAGAGTACACCTGTCCAGTCCACTGGCTGCCAGCTTCTCCAGGAGAATACTGTGGGAGACAGAGTCAAAGGCCTTGCTAAAATCTAGGTAGACTACATCCACAGCTTTTCATTCAACCACGAGGTAAGTCACTTGGTCATAGAAGGAGATCAGGTTGGACAAGCAGAACCTACCTTTTATGAATCCATGCTGGATAGGCCTGATCCACTGCACACGTTGAGTGATTATACTCAAGACTATCTGCTCCACAATCTTCCCTGATACTGAGGGCAGACTGACAGGCCTGTAGTTTCCTGAATCCTTCTTCCGCCTCTTCTTGTAGATGGGTGTCACATTAGGAAGTCTCCAGTCATTGGGGACCTCCCTGGTTGACCAGGATTGCTGATAAATGATGGAAATTGTCTAGGCACTCACTTCCACCAGCTCCCTCAGTAACCTTGGGTGGATCCCGTCTGGTCCTGTGGACTTGTGACAGTCCATGGGGGAGAAATTACATAGTCCTCTCACCAATCATTCCAACTTGAAAGTATTACTGCTGTGGATGGCAATTTTATTGCTGTTTACAGAAACTTCTCATTATATCTGTAAACTACCATAATTAACTCGAGTAGCCCAACATCTTAGTAAAAACTGCATGATGCCAATTTTAATCAAGTCTGTAATTAAGGCACTGAAATGCAAAAAATTAAAAGAAAAATGCAAAAAATGCATTCCACTAGGTCAGCAGTAAAAAGAAAAAAGAGGAAAAAGATTATTTTACTTAATGAAAACAGTCATGCTTAACTGCTTAACTTATACTGCTTTCTGTCGCATCATGCCACAAAATAAATGGAGACTTACAAATGCCAAGCCGAAATGAGATAACATTTTGTCTTAAAATCAGAGTTGAACTAGCCCAGTGGAAATGGCTCCTGCAACTGATGACTAGTTCTCATTACTTCAGGCTCACATAGGCGACGTAGTAGAGCAATGGAAGAAAATAACAGAAAATGTTTCCCTCAGTGAATGCATGCTTATGCAAGCCTTGATTAAATTGCACAGGACAGCACAGGTTATTTTAATTCCATCACAGTAAGATGTGAAATGTAGACAGTGCAGGTCAAAGAAATCAAATAGAATGGAAAGTGGAAGCGAGTACTTTTTTTGAAAGTGAAAGGAAGAGTTTTATCATGAGAAGCGATCATCGTAGCATTATATAGTTTTATGCTTGTTCAAAATACAGTATTTGCTAATGTGTGCAAATGAGAGCAGTACAATTTTTAGGCATAGAGGTAGGCAGAAGAGAAAGAAAGGATACTTCCATAAGTAATTTCATGACAATTTCTGACATGGTGTCCAATGTAGCAAGAAACTTCATATATTTGCCTAAGATGTTCTTTCCGGTTAATAAAATGCAATAGAACTTCTCTTTTCAGATAGGCAGAACTACTTGTTAGTCCAGTTCTGTACTCATGTAAGTCTCTGCTATGACAGATTCTTGGAAAATGAATTAAAGAAATATAATCAAGCTCAGTAGCTACATTTTAAGCAAAGGACATTGCTTTGCCTACCTGCTTGGGATTGTGTGAAATCCCAGTGTACAAGAGGAGAAAATACTTATTCAGAGCCAAGTTCCACACTGTGAGGAATAACACAGGTGCAAGGGAGATTCTGTGACTGAAGGATCTGCCTCAGCATGACAGAAATTCAGTTTCTGATATTTGCAGTGCTGATTTACAGTGAGTGATTTAGCCTTTGCAAAAGAAGATCAGCTCAAAGGACGGAAGGCAAATTCAGTGAAAGTGTCCTGGTTTACATCCACTAATAAAGTACGGAAGAACATAGAATATGCAGTACTTACAGGTCCAAGGTGCACTAGCTGAGCCTTGAACACGTGGAGAACAATGAAGCAAAGCAACACAGTATTTTACAACGCTCAGCAACATTACATAGTTATTTATGTTAGGAATGAATTTCAGAGACAAATACAACCATATTCTGCTAAGAAAATGTACAATGCAACCACTCAAGTAACAGTTTGGTCAGGCCACAAGGATTAACACCTTCAGCTTCTGCAAATACATCATGGGAACTTTAGAAACTACCAATGCTCAGAGCTTTGTTTTCATCTCTTGCGCAAACATACCACTTTGTAAGTCAGAAGCAGAGTTTTGGATAAATTGAATTTATCTATACTGCCTTCTAGAATATCAGTAAACAAGAGTTGTAATATTTAAGCTTAGATGTTATCAAAGACTTTTCAGTTCAGTTCAATCCTTTTAATTTGCAACCTTTGTAATTCAGCAAAATAGTTGTCACTTAATAGAATCTGCAAGTTAAAATTAAAATCTTGCATGCCTGTCTGTTTCAGTTTTTATCCCTGTCTCACTTCAATTTATAGGAGGGAGAGAGGAGGTTCTTTTAATACTTGTATACCCGACACAGATTAAGACACAACGGGTCAGATGTTAGCCCAACCAGTTTATTACAAATCCTAGTTGCTTAGGGAGATGGGGAAGGGAAGACAGGCGATAGAAAAGAGATAGGAAACAAAAGCAAGGAGTTCTTGTAGAAAGCAAGAGAGATAGTCACCACTGTGGGTTCAGCATGGTTTGTAGTGGGTCCGTTGATCTCAGAAACTCATCCAGTCACTGCGGGGGATTAGAAGCCAGGAAGCTTCGAAGCAAGCAGGTCCTGGGGGTTCTTTCCTAAGAGTTTTTTTTTCTCTTAGGAAATTCCTCCATCAAAGGTTTCTTTTCTTTGGGAGTTCTTCTCCTCCAAAGTACTTAGTTTAGTGGGGACCTTCTATCTCCCACTTTTCTCAGGTTTTTCTTCTTCCTCTTTTCTCTGTTAGTGTGACACACCTGGCCCAACAGATAAGCCAGCAGGGAGTGGTGCCTTCGTTGCCATGCACAAGCATTATTGCCTTTTGCAGTGGTGAGCTCCTTCAAGCCACACCCCCGAAAAAAGACTGCCTGTCCTGCTTCTGCTTATCTTTACAATCATAAGCAGAAGTACTGTAGCATGGTGACAGCCACCACTTTCCCCCCTAGATAATTTGCAGCTGTCAGTCTTATCACCAAAAAGGCCTCATGAAGCGAGCTTTGAGCCAAAGAAAAACAGTTGTCATCCACAATCCCACACTTCCTCTTAGGGTAAAACATTATCACTGCTGTATCCAGAATCTGTTTTGCCTCTGCCCTCTGCATTCCTTCCATTTGTGGTAAACCCTACTTAACAAAGACCCAAACATATTATAGTATAACTATTTCTTATTAGTCATTTATACTTTTAAACCTGCAAAAACTTTGATGTTATAAGAAGAAAAGAAAAAAGACAATGTACAAGTTTGGCAGACACAGAGACTTGGAGATACATGGAATAAATTATACTGAATATACTATATGCCTGAATACAACAAAAAAAAAAAAAAAAGAAAAAGAAAACTTCTTAAAGAAAGCAGAGGGATGGATGGTTCCATCCCTCCTTTCCTCCCAGGTCCCCTCCTTCTGTCTGATGACTTTAGGGCAGGGGATCCCTCACTCTTGTGGAGTGTCTCCCCAGTGCCTCTATTGCAGGGATGAGAAATATACTTTCATAATTATTTTTAATAAAATATTATCAATACCCATATAGTGGTGTATTTCTTAGCACTCTAAAGAAAGCAGGAGGGCATAACCTTTCACCTAAAATACTTATAGCAAAAATGCCAATTTTTGCTATATTTAAATACAAAGTATAGGTAGCTGGATGCATAGTGCATGGTCAGTCATCGCATTTCCCTGGTCTATTATAAAAAAAAAAAAAAGAAGAAGAAGAAGAAAAAAAAGTTAAAAGGAGCATGTGAAAATGGGGAAGACATATTTTTACCTAATTTTTTTCCAAGACTTGACTGACGGTTTGATCTTATAGTTTACAGACACTCATTTCTGCTTGATCCTGGCATTGAGGCACAGCCTTGGGCTTGAGACAGTAGAATCTGCTACCCAGAAAAAAATGATATTATTGATATCAATCTGTTTCAGAATTGTCACAAATGGATCAAGTGGGAAAGCACAAAAATCGAGAATGACCTCCACATTTTCACTGATGTTTTCAATAATAAGATGAATAGAAAAGAACATTTTGAAAAAGAAACAAAAGAATTCCTTTAAAAAGAATGATGCTTGCAAACGGACCTTCAGTAAACTAGCTGTAACAGAAGGGAGAAGAGAGATGAGGAGACTATACTCTTTCTAGCCAAGAACTGAGGAGTCACAATTGCTGCTGCTGCCTAGAAGTAATTGCCACCCTTATCCTTCTGCTTTCTTCAAGGTTTATTTCTGAAGAAATGTGCATTTCACAGACCTATGTTCCCTTTCACTTGAGACACCTTTTTACCCACAACTTTTTTCGGTGGTCTTTTTGTAGTGGGCTCAAAAGACAGGATGGAAATGGCAGAGGCTCTGGTTTCCTCCAAGCCCTGGTGTGTGGATTCAAGGCAGTTTCACTCAAATCTGCACCTTTCCACAGAAGGAAATGTTTATGCATGGCATGTCTAAAAGCATTCTTGGTTATGAAAATCCTTCTTTAAAGACAATGAACAAAATGGAGAGAGAAATAAAGCTCCCTGAGGAGTGGAAACAAACTACCTAAAAAACTACCTAAGTAAAACAGGCTCAAGGCTGAGACATGTGATTTAATCAAAGATGCATTTAGACTTACTGGAAATACTACTGATAAGAAGTTAAGGACTAAATGGACAAAGTCTTCTACTGGATTTCAAATTATTTGATGGGCCTATAAGGCAAAAGTCCCCTGACATTCAGTTCTGCAACTAGAGTTAATTATGGATTTATATAAGCAGAGAAAAGGCTTGATAGTGATCAGTAGTAAGTCTAAATTAGAGAGAGACAACCTGAGGTCAGAGAAGTTATTAGACTGCCGCAAAGAACTTGAAGTGAATTCAGGAAAATGAGAAAAAAGGAAAGAAAAATAAAGTCCCTCACTCACAAATTGTAGTAACCATGCCTTCCCCATCCTCACTTCCTAGCCAACATGTAAAAATCAAAGATTTCCCTTTTCATAGTGTCTGCTAAATTTACTTCACCTTTCTCATGTACAAAATACTTAGAATCATAGCATGGTTTGGTTTAGAAGAGACCTTAAAGCCTATCTGATTCCAATCCCCTGCCAAGGGCAAAGGATACCTCCCATTAAATTATGTTGCTCAAAGCAACAAAGCCTGGCCTTGAACACCTCCAGGGAAGGAGTATCAACAGCTTCTCTGGGCAGCCTGTTCCAGTGTGTTCCCATCCTCACAGTGAAGAATTTCTTTCTTATATCTAGCCTAAATCTCCTCTCTTTTAGTTTAATACCATTACCCCTTGTTCTGTCATTATACTCCCTGAGAGTGTCCCTCCCCAATTTTTTCTGTAGGCTCCTTTTAGGTTCTAGAAGGCCACAATGAAGTCCTCCTGGAGCATTCTGCTCTTCAGGCTGAATAAGTCCAGCTCTCTCAGCCTATCTTCATAGGCGAGGTGCTCCTGCCCTCCAATCACCTTTGCGGCCCTTCTGTACTGACTCCAGCAGCTCTGCATCTTTCTTGTGCTGGGGACGCTAGGCCTGGATGGATTACTCCAGGTGGAGTCTCACAAGGGCAGAGCAGAGGGGGAAAATCACCTCCCTCACCCTGCTGGTCACCCCTCTTTTGATACAGCCCAGAATGCAGTTGGCTTTATTTGTGTTGAGCTTTTCATACACCAGTACTCCTAAGTCCTTCTCCTCAGGGCTGCTCTCAATCCATACATCACACAGCCTGTATCTGTTCTTGGGATTGCCCTGACCCAGGTGCAGCATCTTGCATTTGGCCTTGTTGAACTTCATGTGATTCACACAGGCCCACCTCTCAAGCCTGTCCAGGTCCCTCTGTATGGCATCCTTTCCCTCCAGCGAGTTGACCACACCACTCAGCTGGGTGTCGCCGGCAAACTTGCTGAGGGTAAACTGGATCTCACTACCCATGCCACTGATAAAGATGTTCCTATGTTAACAGAATCATAGAATCACAGAATCATAGAATGGCCTGGGTTGAAAAGGACCTCAAATGTCATCTAGTTTCAACACCCCTGCCGTGGGCAGGGTTGCCAGTCACTAGACCAGGCTTTCCAGAGCCACATCCAGCCTCGCCTTGAATGCCTCCAGGGATGGGACATCCACAACCTCCTTGGGCAACATGTTCCAGTGCACCACCACCCTCTGAGTGAAAAGCTTCCTGCTAATTCTAACCTACATCTCCCCTGTCTCAGTTTAAAACCATTCCCCCTAGTCCTATTGCTATCCACCCTCGTAAACAATCGTTCCCCCTCCTGTTTATATGCTCTCTTAAAGTATGGGAACGCCACAATGAGGTCGCCCCAGAGCCTTCTCATCTCCAAGCTAAACAAGCCCAGTTCCCTCAACCTTTCTTCATAGGAGAGGTACTCCAGACCTCTGATCATTTTAGTGGCCCTCCTCTGCACTCGTTCCAAGAGCTCTACTTCTTTCTTGTGCTGGGGGCCCCAGGCCTGGACGCAGTACTCCAGATGGGGCCTCACAAGAGCTGAGTAGAGGGGGATAATCACCTCCCTCTTCCTGCTGGCCACTCCTCTTTTAATGCAGACCAGGATATAGTTGGCCTTCCAGGCTGCCAGCGCACACTGCTAGCTCATGTCCAGGTTCTCGTCTATCAGGACCTCCAAGTCCCTCTCTGCAGGGCTGCTCTTAAGGAGTTCTTCCTCTAGTCTGTATAAATACCTGGGATTGCCCAGCCCGAGTGCAGCACCTTGCATTTGGCCTTGTTGAACCTCATTAGGTTCTCGTGGGCCCACTTCTCCAGCCTGTCCAGGTCCTTCTGGATGGTTTCCCTTCCCTCCAGTGTATGGACTGCATCGCTCAGCTTGGTGTCATCTACAAACTTGCTGAGGGTGCACTTGATTCCATCATCTATGTCATTGATAAAGATGTTGAAGAACACCAGTCCCAAGACTGAGCCTTGGGGGACACTACTTGTGACCAGCCTCCACCCAGACATAGAACCATTGATCACGACTCTTTGGCTGCAACCAGCCAACCAGTTCTCAATCCATCAAACAGTCCATCCTTCAAATCCATACCTCTCCAATTCAGAGAGAAGGATGTGGTGAGGAACCATGTCAAAGGCTTTGGAGAAGTCTTGGTAGATATCATCCGTCACCCTTTTCCCATCCACTGATGCTGTCACTCCATCATATAGGATGGAATAGGATCACATCTTATGTTAACAGGACTGGTCCCCATACAGATCCCAGAGAAACACTACTCATCACCTGGCCTCCACCTTGAAACTGAGCTGTTGATGCAACTCTTTGACTGAGACCATCCAACCAATGATCACTCTTGTAACATTCACGAACTGAGCCAGTTGAAAACCCAATTTCTGGAATGCTGGAGTTTTTCAAGATTTCACCTTGTTTGGAAGATAGAGATGGTCTTCCTCATAAAGACAAAAATATAGTTCTTGATTTCCAAGAGCAACTTCTCACTCAAGCAAGCAGCCTGTGCACTTCATGGCTGAGCTTCTACTATTTTGCCAGGGGCTGGAGCCTATGATTTAGTAGAGTTCCAGCTGTGACAAAAAAAAAGTGATAAAAAAATTGTAAGTTAAAGATTGAATGGCAGCTTTCTGCAGTATAAACTTGTTATTTACAAATGAACAAACAATTTGCCCTGGGATACTCTAACAATTTTTTTTGGAAGAATGTTAAAGCGAATTAAAGATCTTGCCTTTCCAGAAATTAATTCATTACATTTTTAGAGATGCAGATTGATCTTGACTTTTATTTCACCAGAGGCCAACATTATGCACATTGTGCCTGCCAAATCTTCAGGAAAATGTTTTTAACTTACATCTCTGTTCTAAAAGGAAAATACAATGTTCAGTCTTCTTGGCTTCAAATATTTGATATCTTCACTTTCTGAAATATAATACACTTGCACACTGACCGTTTTTAAATCCAAGCTGTAGTCACAGATTTCATGCAAACGGCTGAACATATTTATCCTACCTAATGTGGAACTACACAGCTCTTGTTGCAAGTGAAGCTCACTCCATCTCATCACAAGAACTGGAGCATGGGACCTCAGGCTTGCGTGATTGCTCCAAGAGGTATTGAGAAACACACTGATGTGCAAGACTCATGCCCCTGCATGGTTGCTTCTTAACATATTAGCTGTACTTGATGGAGTCCTTGCCTGATGAAAGTTTTTGTCCATGGGCTTTGAACATAGTGATGGATAGCAATCAAAGGAAATGTGAAATAGAAATAGTAACAAAATTTCTGGATTATTTGACTTGTTCTCATTTGTAAGTATATAAAAGACTGACCAGAACAGAGAAAACTTTCAGTGGTACAGATGTAACAAAACAGTATTAAATACTTTTTTGATTAACAGATCCTTCTGCATGTCACTTCTTCATTTTAGGGTTGGTTTCTTCTTGCAATTCATGTTCTTGAGATGAGATAATCACCTTTATGAAATAATAAAAAGGTTGAAGAACAAGTAATATATGTACCACTACTGTAAGGACCACACAAAGGGGATGCCCACAGATACTTGTTAATCCTGTCCAGCCTTTGAGCTCCTAGGGGCAAGTTAGCTCTGACCCAACATAATGCTGGACAGGACTTCATAATCTGACAGTGAGGCTCACAGGCTGGGCTCAACACTGTTCTTGCAAGTAGAAACTGTCCTACATTCTACTATCACTGACACCAAGGAGTGCCAGGATCATATTATGATTTTGATGTGCTAATGTTCATATAAAATGCTCAAGAATCAATGCTTAGGTGACCTCTGAACACTCAGGCAATAATAGGATCAAATTCTTATGCTTGCCAAGTAATTCTAATCAGAGAAGAAAAACCAAGAGTTTGAGCAAGATTAATATCACTACCGTGATGTTCATGAAACCCATATTGCAGTTCTCATGATGCAGCACTTCCATTTATTCAGTCATATCTGTGGGGAATCTCTGTTTCCCCAAAAGTGCAATTTATCAGTGACTACATTGAAACAAAGAAAAACAACAGGAAGTGTTCTACAACTGAGTGAGAACATGTAACTTTGCACTGAGGCAAAATTGAACTGAAACTATTGATATTTTTGCTTTTGCAAGAACTGTGTAAAACTTCCAAATTAGTTGTTGAGGATTGGATTCCCACTTCCTACAAAAAAAACAAGCTAGATTTCCAAGGCTGTCTGAAGAGACTTGAGTAGGTAGGCCTCTGTATTCTTAGTTTGGGGCTGTTAATGCTGAAGATACATTTTGCACTGCCAGCAGCAGCTTTGCCAGGCCGCTGCAGCCACTGCAGGAAAGTCAGTGTGTGGTCGCTGTGATTGATTCTGTCCTATTTGTCTCTCCTGCATCATGTACAAGGACCTTAATTATTGCCAACTGAAAGGACTGAATTGGTTAGAAAGTGTTGAGGAGTAGAGTATAAAGTTTTCCTTTACAGATCCCTACTAATTATTCTTCAGTTTCCCTCCCCAAATAGTGCTTATTTATTGCTCCTCTCTAACAGTTTAGTGAAGGTCCTGACTTCAATTTGAGTCATGACTGGGACAAAACAAAGCTTTAAAGAACCGGGTGAGTAGAATTAATTGGGGAGCCTGGTTTTTATGGATCAAGAGCAAGGAGACTGCAAAATTATGTGCTTGCATTAGAAACGTGCACTGAAAATTAGGCAAAATCCCTTGGTTTCCAGTATTGCCGGACACTTGAAAAAAAGCATGGTCATTAAGATCATTAAGCCAAATGAAGATGCTTAGTATGTCTGTACGTTTATACACATACAATAATGGGAGGACTTTCTTTCATTTCAGGAAACATCTAGGCCTAAATAAAGTTTCAATCTGAGACTCATTACTTTCATGTGTCACTAAGAACTTAAATCAAGCTTTGTACAAAGCTTGTACAAAGGTTGTAATTGTCTTGAATGATATCATTTAAAACACAGTCAATTTAAGAGCTTTCAAATTTCTTGTGAGAAACATTCTAAACAAAGATAACAGAAAGCAAATATTTACTGTGACACTTTTTTTTTTTTTTTTTTTTTTTTTTTTTTTGGGGGGGGGGGGGGGGGGGATGAAAGGACTGTCAGCTGGTCAAAATGACACTTCACACATTTACAGAGATGCTTGAATTTTTAGTACCAGGAAACAGCATGAGATTTTTACTACGCTTAGCACAAGTATATGAAAATTTGTTCTAATCTTTTTTACTGAATCTGTGTTTCAAAATTCATCTGAATACTTCCAATGCCAGAATTGCACTTCTAACACTTAACTGCAATTATAAAACAAGCACAAGTCAAAAGAAGGATGTTTCTACCAAAAAAAAAACTGCACTACTTTTGTTTATTAATGGCTGTGTTGAAAAAAAAAAAAAGAAAAGCAACAAGAAATTTTTTACAACTAAATGAGAATGAAAACTCAGCCTCTAGCACTTCAATCTAAGAAGTTATATACCAACAACAACCAATTTTGTAATAAATGCACAGTAGCATTAAAATGAGATCAGAAAAACAGTATTAGTGACAAATGGAGAATTTGTACCTAACTTAAGGGAATGTTGAAACCCAGCAGAATATTATCCTTCGTGGTACACTAGACTGTCTCATATTTATTAAATATAAATATAGCAATTCACACTCAGTTTCACAAGAATCATTTTAGAAAAATGCAGAGAATTCACAAAATACAATCATTTGCTGTCCCTTCTAGTGTTTTTATTCCAAAGCTCACTTTGAGCAAGGTAGCATGCATAGTATTACATAGTTCAATTACACCAAAACTTCCTAAAAAGGTAACATTTCTCTGCACTGTAGCTCAGAAATTAACAGTAATATGACCTACCTACTAATAGGCCAATTAGTGCGCTCAGTCACAACAATACAGTATATTGATTATATTTCCATCAACAATTATCTGATGTTTTGAAAATAAACATTCTTATTTTAACCATCCTATAAAATATCATAAAGATATAAGCTTCCCTTAAAGTACATATTTAGCAGCTGTGTCATAGAAGATCTTATGAGTTCCTCACACAGTGATCAACATAATAATAATAATAAAGCAGAAAATGAAAAACCAAACCAACCAACCAAAAAAAAAAAAAACACAAGAAAAAAATCAAAGCTAGATAAATTATCCGTTTTTTTTCTAAAATATAAATATGGTTCTTAAATTTAAACAAAATATTAGTGATGAATGAAGACAAAATTGCTCTTATGTGAATAATGTGGTAGTTTGACTATTTGTTTTGAAGTCACTAGCATCTCTCCAGAACCTGAATAATTGACAGTGGGACACTTGGATAACTTCCAAGTGTTTCTGTATTTCTAAAAATCCTGAAGCCTTTTAGATAACTACAATCATCCTTATTATACTCCTCACTCTTCCTCCTAGGTAATCAAGCCTCAGGTCCCAATGAAGTGAACACTGCTGGCTAATTAGTATCAGATTTTAGAAAAAGAGCTTACTGTGCTTGATACATGCACTTTAATCTTTTAAGATTACCATAAAAGAGTTTCCTAACAGAACCTTTTAACCTTGTGCAAGTTGTTAGCTGCAACATGACAAAGATTGTTACAATCAGGCCGGCATTATCAGAGGGACATAATGGTATCAATATTTGATTTTGAAATGCTCCTCAATGTTGAGGTCAGAAGTCTGAAGTATATTGCTGCTTACAAGATCTGAAACAGCTTTTTATCTCTAGTTATACATCACACAGTCTCAAAATACTTCTAAGGGCTACCTTTATACAAATCGTTCTGGCTATTACAGTTCACTGACTTTATCTAGGCCATTACTAGCTGGTTCGTAATACTACTAATTTCTGACCTATAGAGCGATGTTATGCAATTAAGAAGACTAAATGCATAATAGCTCAGACTTCCAGAATTCAGTATTTTGTCAATTACTGCAGGCAATTTAATGAACTTAGTGATACAATGCTTTTCATGAAATATCATTTAAACCAGATGGACTGTAAATTTAATTTTTCCTACTGGGTCATAATTCAGTACCCTTGGATTTTTTCTGTTAAACAAAGATACTCCAGCCATACAATTATCTAGTGTATCTAGTTTTCATAAACTGCAGATTTCCTAGGGAATGGAATATGAAGTATTTGGGGGTCCTTGTTCCTGGAAGTAAGATAAGAATCTAGAGTTTCCCTGTTGAAAAGCAATGGGTTTTCCAAAAAGAAAGTAAGATTTAAACATTGAGTTACTTCTAGGGACCTGCCCTGTTGATGCACTTCCTGTTGGTAAAAAATATGGTTCCAGCATTGCGATAAGAGCAAAACCTGTCACACTTGCAAAAACGTGGGCACACAGCCATACTGAGTTGGAATGCAGAGAGCCAAAAGTGATCACCGTGTGGGCTGGAAGGCATCTACGGTTGGAGATCTATTGAGGTTTCTGCTCCAACTTCCTATTCAAGTTACATGAAGTTACTTTGCATATTGCTTACCTGAGATGTGAATATATCCAGAGATAGAAATCATACATCTTTGGATAGTTGTTACAGTGCTTATTAACCCTCACTGTGAAGATATTTTACTTCTACATATTCGGAAATCCCCTTTGCTGTAATTTGCATCTATTGCCTCTTGGTGTGCCTTGGAGTACCCCAAGAAGTATTTGACTGTGCACACACAGTGTTTTCTCTTAGTGTCCTGAACAACTGCTGCTCAGCAGTAAAACCTGCCAATTCCTATCTGGTACTGTTATTACTAAGACAGTCAATACACATGTATGGTGTAAAATGTGATATTCAATTATACTTGCACTGTGGTAGTGAAACTAGGTGTTCCAACAGATGAGGTTACTCTCATGATATCCCTAAATAAAGACAATACTGTGAATGAAAATTAATTCCCTTTAAAATAAGTTTCTAAAAAGGTGGGTTTTTTATGAGACAGTTGTGTACAATTAGATCAGTAAAAAAGTAACTGCCTACATATATAGTCATAGAATCACCAAGGTTGGAAAAGATCTCCAAGATTATCTAGTCCAACCGTCCACCTACAACCAATATTTCCCCACTAAATCATGTGCCATAGTACAACATTTAAAAGTTTCTTGAACACCCCCATGGGTGGTGACTATATAACTTCCTTTGGCACGGATTTATTTGGAGATGATACACGTCTCTCTTTCTAAACTTGTACATGCTTGAGAAGTGCAAACAGTAAGATACTGGAGTAATTGAAGGCTGGTATATCTGTTCATTACGAACACAGGCTATAGAGGTATGGCAGTGGGTTGCTTTTTTTTTTTTCATATCTCAGGGAAAGGAATTGTCAGCGTGACAGTCTGAATACAAAACCAAAATTTAAGTCAGAGTAAAGAGTATCAGGCACACTGTCAGCGTAATCCACTTTGTAATCTACTTTGTAATCCACTTGAGGATGTAATATGGTCTAAAATTTTTGGTGTATCATAGTCACAGATAAAACTTAAAAAACACAATATGTAGAAAGAAGGCTAGCACTTTAATTAAGTTATGTTCTGCAAATACCATTTGAATGAATTAGAAAAGTAATTTCAATATGACCTTTTCCAAAAGAAATCATGATACTGAACTCACTGAGAATCCACACTGAGATCAGAGCAGAAAGAAAACAGAATTAAAGTTCAGTTGCTGTTTTAAGCAATGCAAAATTCACTTTTCTGGAAATGCTGGGAATTTCAACTGGACAATACTGAGAGCCCTTATAAAAGACAGGTCTGAACTGCTGGACTATGATATGAAACTAATAATTCAAAACTAAATCAGAAAAAAAAGAAAACAACCAACGAAGATTACATTCATATCACAGTGAGGAAGAGATTAATTTAGGAAGGCATGTCCAAGCTGCGGTCGACAGGGTGCTTGTGGCCTGGCCCAGCTCTCAGTGAGGCCTGCCTCATGCTGCTGCACCACCATGGTGGAGGCTCTGCTTCTCTGGGCCATGTATGGAACTGTCATTCAGCACCAACCAAACATCACTGTGCTATTAAACTTATCTGCACTTAAACCAGGCCACAGGGAGGGCACAGTGCAGTGCTAACTCCAGTTATGGGAAAAAACTTTATGGATTTTGATACACTGGCTAACCAAAGTCCTATGAACACTGAAAAATATGTAGCTTGGCTTTCCATTTTGATAAAGAAATTTGAGAATAGATTTCAAGATTCAAAAAAAAAATCACCAATTTTTTGTTTTATTTGGGACTCCATTTTCAGTCAACATTACTTGTGAATTTTCAAATGGAATGTACGTGTACAAAGTTGCAATCAAAACTTTTATCATGTGTCTTTACAAGGCTTTTATAAGCCCCATCTTACCAGAGAGAAATATCCCTTGCTTCACAATCACGCCTTATTTATATCATTGCTTTTTGGCAGTAGAAACATTCATGAACAACTGTTTTCAAGTTTGAAACACAGGTAGAGTAAAATTTCATCATAAATCTCTGCCAAGCAACTTGAAAACTCACTAAGAATTTCAATCACTTCCATCGAACCAGACTGATGCTTTAGTTTCATGATCATAAAGTATCTCAGTAGTTTTATGTTTCTCGTTCTCTTTTTCATATGTATTAATTAAAAAAAACATTTAAAATTAAAATACATTTTGTTACTTATATACATTAACTATATTATATATTTTATGAGGTCTGCTCTGAAAGTAATGCCTCCTATTTTATGATGTTGGCCGATGATATTAGAGGCAGATATTGGTGGTATGGCAGTAGAGGTTGAATCTTCCTACAAATATTCTGTCACATTTTGTTGCCATGTGACCAATGGCATCAGAGGGGCAGTCTGACAAAGAGGCATCTAACATGGAGATACATATGAAGCAGAGGTGAGGAACTGAATTCCTTCCTGTGGAAAATACTGCATCCACTGATACTCATCAATGCTTGCTGAATGTTTATGGATACCAAAAAGTGGATGTGAGCACAGTGAGGTGGTGGGCGCAGTGTTTCAGAGGTGGCGACATGCACAGTTGTTCACTTGCACTGGTGCAGATTTTTATGACCGCAGCATGCAGGCTCTTGTTCACCACTGGTGAAAATGCATGGCTAATGTTGGTCACTGTGTTGAAAAACAGTGTTTTTTAGCTGATAATTTACTCAATACTGTTATTATGCTCTTTGTAGCTATTGTAGTTTTCATATAAATAATTAGGAGACATTACTTTTGGAGCAACCTGCATAGATGTAGCACTAGACACTTCCTCTTCACTCAATGCAGCCCAGGCAAACCAAAAGGTTGGACACCCGTGATTTTAGGCATCGTGGCAACCAATAGTTAGGCACTTGATCCCAGCAGGGTATTTCAAGGAAGTACTCAAAACAGCCTGGAGACATTCCATTGCCCTTGACAAGTGGCATCAAGACAGTCACTTTTCACAGGGGGCAGAGTCTAGCAGCTCATTCAATACTGAATGGGATAATCTTGGACTGATAACTTGTTTTCCTGTAATACAATTCAAACACCTACTTTATACTTCTGTTAATTCTCAAGTACATTTAGAATGACATGAAAACATTTTATGTGGCTAGGAGAGCTGACACAATAGTCCTAGCAAGTTTGGGGGATGACCATTCTTGGTATTCCCCCAGCTAGTCCCCTTGAATAGATATATGCAAAATGGACAACAATCTACGCAATAGAGCCACTATAACTCACTCACTGCAGAGATGCAAGCCAGTAGTGGCTGAGACCTGAAGGGAAAGACGCCTGGTTTTCTCTCAGATGTTATCAACTGTCTTAGAAGAGAGGGTTTTATGATGGAAAGACAGAAAATCCAGATCAGCTCAGATGTAAGAATAGGATTCTTATGGAGTTTTCATGCCTTTAGTACTGACCTTTTTTACCTAAGCACCAACTGGATAGAAGTTTCCTCTGTTGTCTATTTCTTTGAGGCTACTTGAGGAAGTCCTATGGTAGGTGATACTCTTGCAGTTGGCCTAAACGCAGGTGCATCTGTCACTTAGCTGCCATCACACCAACTATCATTTGCGCAACTCTTCTACTGTGTAGAAAGACTTGTTTTATGTCAACTCAAGTTCAGAGAAAAATGAGACTCCTACCATAAAAACCACAGACCAAAAATAAGTTTGCTGTTCAATTTTAGTTTTTTACCCCAACTACAAACAAAATCCAGCAAGTACGCTGTATTTCTGTGAGAAGTAACATCTATGTTCCAGTATATTTTCCCAAGCATTTGTACTGTAAAGATGTTTCCTTTCAAAACACACACAGAGATCAGAAGGGCTGCTCCAGTATTCCCACAGGAAAGTTTAAACTTGTGAAACAAATGTTTTCATTGGTTGTGCTAAATCACAATTTAATTTTTTAAGTCAAGTGCAATTTACAACCCACATTATTACTGCAATTTTTTTTCCAAAAATATATGGATTCAAGAGAGTAGAAATAGAATTGATCCTAAGGTTTTGTAGTTAATGGCTGAGAGACATACAGCAGCATTGCTGCTTGTTCACAGATGGATAGCTAGAACACTTAGAATAAGTGCTAGCAGTGGTTAAGTGCTTAAACAAATAATTTCTAGAAGTAATTGACTGTTCAATCATTTTTACTTCTGGATCTCATTTCCAGTATTTCTGCCTGTCTTCACAGACCTTGCTGTTACTGGATTTGTTCAATTCTTCAGGTGTCTTGAGGCACTTTTACTCATTATTACCAATTATTTTTATGGATGTGAGAGTACTCTAGATTTAAAATATAATATTTGAAATATTACCTTCTTTTAGTAAATCATGTAAATATTGATGCATATTCAAGTTTTAGTTAGGAAGAAAATAATATGATGCTTGCAAGGCTAACCTAATTTTAAGATGGTCTCCTAAGGAAATTGACGTGATCAGACAATCTGCAAAATGTCACACCTTTGTTGACTGTCCATCTCAGTATTGACTTTCCTCAACAACTCTTCAAGCCAGTCAGACAGAAGAGTATGATCACAGCTATGTTTTATTCTAACAAACTTAATGAAAGTAAAAGGAAAAGACGTTTTTTTAAAAAAAAGCTCCTGATAATGGTGCCACATTAACAGGAAAGTCTGCAACATATGCTCCCTTTTTGTTACACACTAGAGAATCCTGGCACATAAGAGGCCCTGTGAATATCTCAGCTGTGGGAAAAGCTTCAATTGAAGAGCTTAGATTTTACTGGACATCAGAGAGTCCAGCCATGAGATTCAAATCCATAGGAAACCAGATATAATATGTCTCACTCCTCACAGAAAATACATTTAGAAACAGATCTAGCAGGGATTTAATTCTATTTTATTACCACTCATAAAAACGCAAATGTCAATAAATACGATCACCATGATACAGACTGCAGGAAAGACTGCCTGTTTGCAAGAACAAAGTACAACAAATTAGGAAACTTTGGCACTCTTCCTGATTCTTTCACCAGGCTTCAATGTGTGATCTCAGGAAAAAATCAAACATTCTCATGAGTCGGGGTTCCTTTATTCATATTTGTTTATGCTTATGCAGTATTTTCTGATTCCCAGCTAAAAGGTGCACTGTGAAAGTGAGGAAGTTTGAGAGTGTTGCAAATTTGATGCTGCTAATTTTCCTACTGAAGACATCTAATTCCCAGATGTCTGTACTATAATATTCATCATTATTTCTACAGCAACTTAACATATTCTGCCACAGAAGGCCAGTTTCCGAAAGAGCAACTACAAAAAAGATAGTAAATAACTTTTACCCACTCAAGTCCCTTCACTCAGGTTTTTCCCTTGGTTGAGTTCTGTGTCAGAGGAGTTCAACCCCAGGATTCTTCCTATTTCAACTTTGTCCACCGCTGCTTTATGGCCAGTAACTGAAGGTACGTCAGCCTCTAGGGGCTGACTTCTCCCAGTTTGCGAATCCTTATTATTTGCCTCATTCCCATCAAGTTCCTCTCCTCTCTTTTCTACCATCTCCTATCTCAGCTGTTCAAGCAGTTAAAAAAGCCAGTCTACCACAGCAAAAGATCTATTATTACTAGACAGGAATGGGATGTACGTTTATCTGGGCACCATTTCCACCCTCAGCAGCCTTTACACCTCTACTGAGGTGCACATCAGCCTCACAGTAGCCTCTGGCATCCTGTGTCTTTCTACATCTCCTGCTTTAAAGAGCTCATGCATAAAGCAAAGTCTCCTCCAACAGGACTTTGCAGAATTCATCTGAGAATAGCCTGACAGTCACATGGCAGTTGGTCCTGCCTTGCGAAAAGCCAGGTAAAGGATGCTGAAGAGCTGTGTGTATGTACCAGGGAGCAGTGACAGGGGTCCCTCTTGCAAGGTCAACCTAGATGATATTGCAGCTTTTGAAATGGCATATTCTGAAGAGGATATGACAAAATGGCAGTTTAAATGAATTCACACACCAGTCTTATTTAACTAGGACTGCTGTCTTAGTTACTATGGCCAAAAATATTGGTTAGAAATCTTTAGACAGTACTTCTTGTGGACACAAATCTACACAGAGCCCAGAAACTTACTTCTGACACTCTTCTTTTCAACAATAGCCGAAATAAGTGGCAGGTGTCAAACTTCCCAAACACACAACTAACTCCTACATGAAAGTAAAAAATGCACATTAAATTACTTCTTCTCACATATATCCAGAGTGCAGAAAATTCTATAGGACATATCTGCAGAGGTACATGTCAGAAGTTTCTGGTCCTTTTTTTTCCCCTCCAAGTACACGCTTTCATTTGATTCATCAAATTGTGAAGCTTCACTTTTTGGTTTCCAGACCCAGAAAGGATTCATTTTATTTTATGTAATTTCAGCAGACAATGCTATGTTCAGCTAGAAAGGATATCTAAAGCAAATTTATTGTCCATGTTAAAAGGCAAAGGTCTCAGCGAATAAATGAGAAGAGTATTACTGTTGGAAACATACATTTTTGAGACCCTAGTCAGTCAAGCCATGTTTCAAACAGCACAGGAGTCAGGTTGCAAATGAAAGCAAACAGTGTTTTCAGTGTTCTGATTTAAACCACCTTCAGAAATGCCCTTCAAACTACAACACTCAAACTGAATCATGCCTTGTGCCACTGTATACTGATAATAAAAAAATTCTAGTGGAGTTCAACTTGGACTCAGAGAATATTATGGGATGGAAGGATGTTTCACGGTACTTCTTAGTTCCTTCTGAGTCACATGGATCTTAAATATATCCTTAAGAAATGAAATGCTGTGAAGGGTAACCCAGTGAACAAGAATACTGAAGGAAAATAAGAAAGTAGAAAAAGTGAATAATTCTATTTTATTTTCTAACTGAACTTGGGAAATTATTCACAAAACATTATTCTGAGGAACTTGGGAAATGCAGACAAATCAGAGAATGTGCACAAACACGGGGACACTCATGTGCCATAAATGTGGGCTCATTCCACATGGAATGTAGCTGTGCAATACACAGAACAGTAAATCTGTTGCATCTGTGTCTGCTCACTGTATTATAAGTCTGTTACCAATGACCAGTTTTAAATGTTCTTAACTGGCTCATACCTTAAGACAGTATGGCTTATGTTGATTCTTATAACATGAAGAGTTCCTTATAAAATCATATACAAGCAGAATTTGGAGTGAAAAGAATGACATTGAGAAAATACTGAATTTTACTTACATAACTCTTCATAGTAAAAATATGAAATTTTAGGTTCTGCATCAAAATTACAATATTCAAATTCTCATCAAATTCAGAAACTCTTATTATGTTCTTCCCTAAACCTGCTGTTGGATACAACGTGATAATAGCAATCATAGTATATTGTATTATCTCTTCCTGTTTTATTGTTGAAGAAATATGATGAACTTTTTGGAACAAAGATTTTGTACAGAATTTTGAAAAAAAAATTAAGCTATAAATGCAAAATACAACTTTGACCTACTTTCACATGGTTGGTCTTGATCCTATAGGCCTTAACAATACAACCTTCTATGTTTACTGTCCTACTGTATCCCAATATTTTCCCAATCCCTATCAAGACTTCTGCCAGCAAAATCAGACACTGGGAAGACACTATTAGGTTTACTGTCATTACCCTTCCTTCATAGACTTGGAAACAATTCCTTCTAATGATAAAGCACAAGTATAAACTTTTAAATATCCAATTATTTTAAGAAATAATAAAACTAATGTGCTAAGAAAAATTATTTATATATCTTAGATTTTGAGCAATCAGGAACTTATGCCTGATAACGATCCCATTACACAGATTTTGCTATTCAGCAATCAGTTCAGTAAGGAGAAAGTTGCAGTACACTATTTGAAAGAGAGTAAGTATTTCTGAAGATAGAAAGCTAATATTGTACCTTGGGGAAATAGCAACAACTTCTTTTTCCTGTTTTTTTCCTGTAAGGTACTTAACTTGCAAGACAAACATTTAAAATTACTACTTTTATTGTACCTATTAATAACTGCAATGTTTCAAATTTCTGTACTATGAAGACTTTTGTTTTTAAAGAAGGATATGATTTTTAAATGTCTGCATCTTGCAACTTGCATGATCAACACAAGAACTGGTTAAAGAATAGAAGGAAGACAAAGTTCCATAAATATGGTTTTCAAACCACCAAAGGATAATTATAAAGAGTTGTTAAATCAAAAATATTATGATGGCATCCTTTTCAACCAGACTAGAAAAGAAAAAATAAACCTTTTTTTTCCCTTTTTTTTATTTTTCCTTATTTTCTTACTTTTTCTGTTTGTTGACGCTGTATGTCAAAATTCTTCTCTGGAGTAACAACAAGTAAGGCAGGGGAATTACCATAGGGGATATATTTAATTTTTTGGCAAGTGAATCTTTTAAGACATCGTGTGACAAAAGGAGTTTTACAGCGCTAAAACATTTTATGTCTGGAATGATTTTCTCTAACAGTCTTTCCAATCTCAGTGAGTAGACTTATGCCATTAAAAATGCAATGCCATTTAACAGATTATAAAAATGTAACAACATATTCAAAGCCACACAGACAAGCATGTGCATATAATAAAAGAATAAAATTATATATGAGCCAGATGAAAACGTTTTCTTAAACGATCTGTTGGGGCAGGTATCCAAGAGAAAAAAATTCTACATCTCAAGAATCACTAAAGCAAGGGTTTTACACTGCCAATCAAAGCTGAGAGTCTCAAATCCTTTTAAAATGAATGCCATCTTAAAAATAAAAATAAATAAATCAGATTTTGGATATCTTAGAACGTCTTGTTTTGCTAGAGACTCCTTTCTTAAAGGCCAATTTAAAAATCAAACCATCAGCTTTTCTTTTTTAAGATGCCACCATAAAGAAGACTCACGGGTAGTTTGGTTCCAACTGTTCAGGCAGTGGGGCAGGTGAGCATTCACAGCTCTCTCCAGTGCAGCGGCAGATCAGAGCTTCAAGCCAGTAAAGAAAAATTCCCAATAAGGGAGTCTTCTGGTCACAAGGGCACATGCACTGCCTTTGAGAGGTCATCCTAGGATACACTCAAGTGAAGTCTGTGCACAGCTGAAAGAGGGATTTCTGCAGCACTGACATATGCCTTTTCATTGAAAGGGTGTGGCCAAAAATAACATCTTGTTAGCTCACTGCTTCTCAGCACAACTCTTTAAAAAATGAGGAAGAGACAGGAAGAGAAAACCTGCTGACTCACTCCTATTTCAATTTCTCTGTCCTTTCAGAATGCATTACACAGTTCTGTACCATTCAGCCACCATCATAACACTGATTTATTATCTATACCAAACAAGGAGCCAGGAATTGAGCTTAGTGGCGTATCCATGTTTCTGCCTGTTTTACAGTCACCAAAGATGGAAGCTCATAATTAACAGGAAGTGTTTCTGCAAGGATTTACCTAAAATAACATTGGCGAAGTCACTGTTACTATAGCACATAGCTCTTTAATGAGGTAATCTCAACATCATCATAGCGCTTTTCTGTTTGCTCTGAGACTGATGTCTGAGCTCAGCAGACAACAGAGAGGAAAACAAAAAGTCCATGACAACATGTCCAATAGCATACAAAACCCAACTGTTTGTGTTAGTCTTTTATTGACAAAGGTTACACTGCAGCTGACTTCCACTACAGAAGTTTTAACAACAAACCAGACATAACCTAGACAAAGATTGAATGGATGTTGTGACAGAGTAATGGAACTGAATAATGAATTCAACAGTTCATCAAAATTATTCTTTCTGGCAGTGGTAATATATCTGCTCAACTCCAGCCTAATGTTTTGATTTTGTATTGTTGCCTATCCATGAATTGCCTGTCATTACTGTGTGAACAAAAGCCAGTCTTTCCAATGTCTCAGGTAAGCATACTGCCTTCTGATTCCTCTTTTCTCAAAACTGATAACTGATGCACTGAAATGTTCCCAAAGCACTTTATTGTATTTTACCGCATGAGAGCAACAGATAATCAGAGGAGAATTCTGGCAAAACCCAAGAAGTCTGCTGAGGCAGAAAGTACTAATATAAAATTTCACTATGTATTTAAACAACCCCCCAGAGCATGTGCTCTGGTAAGCACATGCAGGAAAAGGAGCATGCAAAGTTTTTTTTTCACACAACTCCTCTGTTGCCCTAGAAAAACTAATCAAATGAAAGGTTCCAGAGATCTAGCTAATCAAAATCCATACTCTACATTTGCTTTGGCAGTCAAAGACCAGTATTATATTACTAAAATAATTTTAAAATAACTTTAACTTATAACTAATAATGACTAATAACTAATAACTTTTAAAATAACTTTAATGCAAAGCAAGTGAACAGAGGGAATCATGCTAGAAGATGAAAGATGAGAGGAACAAGACAGTGTTAAATTTCTACAGCATGATTACAGAGAAATACTGTTTTGCCCTTTATTTTTCAGGAAGGCCTCCAGATTTCTGTACCAGTTTGAAACCATCTGTGAGATCATTGGAAGTAAATGCAGTGCAGAAGTGCTTATAAATTAACATTTCATCTCCAACTTATCCAGCTTTGTTTTACTTCACGAAACTTCTTCCTCTAACTCCATCACATGTAATTAATTTTCATCTGATGTGATTTAATGAGCTAATTTGGGTTACTTCTTCATCTGGGTTCACTTCATGGGTTCTCCCAGGCATCATCACCTAAACACTGCTGTTTCTTGTGGCAATAGCATAACTACCATGCATACATACAATACAGGAATAGAAACTGAATTGAAGGACTGTAATAATAAGCCACAAATGCAGGGTAGTTAGCTGAAGGAAAAAACTCAGCTTGCTCCCTGAATCACAGCTTTGCTAACAATGTAATAGTTTTTACACCATCATTATTCAAACCTTCCTGCACTGGGAATTTTTGATGTTTCGAACTTATATCAATACATCTTAAAGAAACTGCTGCTCATCTCAGGTAAATTTTATTTACTTCTTTTACCTTATACTTTTAAGGTGAACTTGGATACCAAGAAAACTGGAAAGAATAACTGTTTTGCACTGGCAGCTTCTGGAGGCCAGAGGCCAATTCTCTAGAATTTCTACCATTTTCAGTTTTCAAATATTTCAACATTTGCTAAACAAAAGCATCTCATTTCAGTTTGTTGAGATGACACACACACAAAAATTAATCTCAGCATCGCAGACATATTTCCCTTTGCCACACAGGAGTTGCAAAGTTGCAAGCCTTTTTTTTTTTTTTTTTTTTTTTGAAGTTAGGCTCCCAACATCCCTCATAACAAATTTCAGTTGTGTAACTTCATGATGCACTACAGAGAATGCTGGTTAAAGAGGAAATGGGCATTACACTATGGCAGAAATTGTCCTTTGGTCAGCTTAGACAACTAGAGACAAAGGGAGCTTGAATTTTAGGCCTCAGAGGGAGATGTGCATAAAGGAAAATACATTGTTTGCAGTCCATTCAACTTTATTATGATCTGCACCAAACTGATCTGAAACTACATACCACAATTTGGGGTTTCTGCTGTATTTTGGCAATAATTCAAACTTTCATGTGAAAAAGGGAGACAGTAAACCATTATCAGTGCATTTTCCGCCAGACAAGGACCCTCCAGCAGGTCCTGTCAATAACTGAAATGTATTCAGTATATTTCAGTACTTCAGTGTACACAGCACACTGCCAGGAAAAACAAAACAATACAACAGAAAAATGTAAGAGCATCCAAATTACACCAGATATCACATGGCTCCCTTGGATTTTTCAGTTCCTGCAATTATCTAACAAACGATGACTAGTCCTAAACAATTAAAAAAACTGGGGCTCCAAGGGAGTTCACCAGCCATCCATACAGAATTTATTCTTTTGGAAATGTTTTCCTTTTTCTGAACACTTCACTAAGGAGAGCTCTATATCACCAGTTAGCCTGCAAGCTGGAAATACTATTGGTCATGAAGAAACACATCTGATGATCTTATTAGTGTTAGTTTACTGTTAATATTTTCTTGCTGGGAATTGAGGAAATCTGGTCTTGACCTGTTCATAAAGTGATAACTAAATCAAGTCCAGCTCCTAACCTATGGAATAACCCAAAAAAAACTTGAGAATGACAGTACATGTATGATTATATACCTCTACAATAATTTATTTGTGGCATAATTGGGCATCAGATGCTTAGCTTCCCAATCAGTAAGACAACCCTCAAAATATGAAGCAAATTAAAATGTCACCACAAGATTTAGTCCTTGTATCTACTGATTATTTGAAATCTGTGAATGTAAATACTCACTTCCTACAATACTGGCTTTAAATCTGACGGTTTGCATCAGCAGAATTAATTATATCAATGTCTACAGACAATTCTGTCTGCAGAAGAAAAGATGGAAACAAACTGGCAGAAAAATGCTGAGGCAGAGAAAAAAGTACACTTCTCTTTCCATGGGGCTTGTAACATATACATTTCCACAGACAGACTTACAGATGCTTTTTGCCCAAAAAATCTGAAAAAAAAGGAGGATTTCCTAGTTCATGGAGCCAAAAATCTATCAATAACAGAAATAAAAATATAACAAACCTAAGAAAATGTTATGTCTGAACAGCTCAGCTTTCCGGTGATATAAATTGGCAGTAGTAGTTTTGATTTTTTGAAATTTTAATAAAAAAGAAGTACTATCGTGCCAAAAAAGGCTTATGTCTGGAATTATAAAGTGGATTTAAAAAGTGGATTTCTTCTGTCTGAAGAAAAGTTGGCCATTTAAGTAGAAACAGCACATTACGTCAGTAGAGCAGTAAAGCCTGCAAAATAAGCCATTCACAGGGCATTTTTCTGAATGAGATGTTTAAAATACAAAAAGGGAGATGTAAGATTATTTTCTGTCCCAAGACACTAGAGTACAAAGTAAACATCTTAAGTTATTTCTAAGGCTTTCAGATACTGTGCACTTGATCACACTGTAGATTTAATTGATGATGTTAAAGAGCACTGGTCCTAGTACTGACCCCTGAGGGACACCACTCATCACTGATCTCTACCTGGACATTAAGCCATTGACGACTACTCTCTGGGTATGTTCTTGTAACCAGTTCCTCATCCACTGAAGAGTCCACCCATCAGATCCATCTCTTCCCAATTTTGAGAGAAGTATATTATGGGGGATAATGTCAAATGCCTTACTGAAGTTCAGATAGATTACATCAGTAGATCTTCCCTTGTTCACTGATGCAGTTACAGTGTCATAAAAAGCAACAAGGTTGTTGAGGCAGGACTCGCCCCTGGTGAAGCCATGCTGGTTTTTCCATATCATGTCCCTGTCTTCCATGTGCCTTAGCATAGCCTCCAGGAGGATCTGTTCCATGATCTTTCCCAGGACAGAGGTGAGACTGACAGGTCAGTAGTTCCTGGATCATCCTTTTTACCCTTAAAAATGGGTGTGATGTTGCCTTTTTTCCAGTCACTTCACCTGACTGCAATGAATTTTCAAACATTATGAAGAATATGATGAAAGTTGCTTGGTGACTAAAACCTAGAACACTATTAATATAATTATCTTTTAGGCTTCCTTCCTTCAGCAGAGGTGAGACCTCTGTTTTTTTCTGTTAGTATTTTCACCTCAGAGCTTTGAACTCAGGGTAAATTTCAACCTAAACCAGCAGATGTACAACTGTGATCTTGCTTGTTTCATGCATACCTGCCACTGGTACAAAAAAGATCTTAAAGTTAAGGTCTCTACTGAACAAAAAGTAAAATATGACTATTAAATTGTCTGCTTGACAGAAGCCAGCCAGAAAAGCTATGCAGATATGTGATCCCCAAGAAATATACATAGATTCAGATCCTAAAAGTGAGGAACTGTTATGATGGAAAGGAAAATATGGGGTACAGAATGCAGGAACTGAGGTTTCATTAGTCACTGTCCACAAAACAGTTGTTTTCATGTAGTTGTATGCAGGCTCTAATTGAAGAGGAGTAAGTTACCAAAGAGATCCTATACAGAGAGGTGATTTGCTTTTTTCTCTGTTCACTTTAAATGATCTTAGATTCAATGCAATATTGTACCTCTTCAGTGGAATCAGATGCTCCATGCACACAAAAGAAAATGGAAATGAAAATACACTGGTGATTGAATTTTAACCATTCCCTCTGACAAGTAATCTTATCAGGTGAAAGTTTTGTAGGGGCCTAATAGCAGCTGATAGCTGACAGAAGGACACAAGATTCAGTCCTTTATTTTGATTTGCTGAATGCTAATCTATGTATTTTGTTCCTTTCTCTATTCACATGCTGCAAATCAAATACTGGTAGAATAATGTAACAATACATTCAATCCTGGTGATATGAACAGCCAGAAAACATGCTACCTGCAGCATAAAGTAGACAGGTGAGTCAACTTTACTCCTAGTACAGGTTATGGAGGGGAAAGGAAGGAACCACAAGAGCAGAATAAGTCTTTCAGGTTCAAAAGATTACTTTTTATCAGTGCCACATTCATAGGAACACCATGTGGTGCTGCTGTAAAGAAGAGACCCACTCAGCTCTGCAAATGGTACCCACCATTTATAAAAGATGTTGTTACATCTATTAATAATTAAGCATTAATAAAAAGCTAATGTTACTGTAACCCTTTAAAGACACCACAGTTACAGAGATGGTAATACACAGCTGTTTGTTTTTTTTTTATCTTACATTTTTGTGGGTTTTTCTGTAAACTTTAAAATAGTAGTATTTCTTTGTAATGGTAATAAAAAGAAATTGAAATTGTGTCAGCACATACTGATTTTTATACCAGCTTAGGAATTCTGGCAACAGAAAAGACATTAACAAGTGCCATTTATCATCTTGAATGTCTTTTTTAAGAAAAATGTTTTCCTTCCTTCCTTTGCTCCTTCCTTCTAGAAAACTGCCTGACTTCAGCACATGCTGGCTGGGGTAATAACTAGTTTACAGCGATAACAGTGTGTCTCGCTCCAATTTATAGGAGAGAGAGGACATTCTTTCAATATATGTATATACAACAGCAAGATCACCACCGTGGGTCCAGCACTGTTCATAATGCCTCCGTTGGTCTCAGGAACTCGTCCAAACACTGCGGGGGATAGGAGAAAGCTAGGAAGCTTCACAGCAAGCAGGCCCTGGGGGGCTGTTTCCTAAGAGGTTTTTCTCTTAGGGAATTCCTCCGTCAAAGGTTTCTTTTCTTTGGGAGATCTTCTCCCCCAAAAGTTTCATTTCTTTGGGAGTTCTTTTTTCTTAGTTTAGTGGGGACCTTTTATTCCCCGTTTCACAGTTTCTTCTTCTTCTTTTCTCTCTGTTAGTGTGACACACCTGGCCCAACAGATAAGCCAGCAGGGAGTGGTGCCTTCGTTGCCATTCACAAGCATTATCACTCTTTGCAGTTGTCAACGGTTTACGGGTGTTCAGCCCGGTTCCGTGATGAAGGGGACGGGGAATCCACAGGTCCACGCCCCGGGTAAAGGGAAAAGGGGAAAAGGGTAAGGAGATGGCCCTGAGAGCAAAGAACAGCGGCAACAATCTGAGGAGAAACAAATTAATTTACTAAATAAGATATCGGAATGCAAAACAACACACTATAATACAAGATAATTACAATTTAAGCTGATAAATCCAATACAGAGAGAGAGAATGTCCCAAAATCAAGGTAGGCCTTACTCTACTACCGACGATAAGACAGCTGGAGAGCGAGGTGCTGCCAAGACGAGAGACAGGCGGAAAAAGGGACGAGATCTCGTGATCTGCAAGTTTTTATATTGTGAGCTTTTATCTTTTCCCTCCGGCTGGAAAATGGTAACAGAGGAGCAAAGTACCGTGGGGACTCTTGTAGTCCTTCTCTTCTGAGAACCAGGTATATCCACTACATGATGTTATGATGTGGAATACCAATAACTGAAAATCACAAAACCATGACAGCAGTGGTCGGATCCTTCAAGCCACACCCCCAAAAAGGACTGCTTGCCCTGCTTCTGCTTATCTTTACAATCATAAGCAGAAATACTGTGGCACAGTGACACCCACCGCTCACGCCCCCCTAGATAGTTCGCAGTTGTCAGAGTCTTATCACCAAAAAGGCCTCATAAAATGAGCTTTGAGGTTGTCTTCCACACAGTGGGATGTGATTGATAGACTTTGTCATTTAAAAAAATGTTGTGCCTTACTAGACCTGTTTGGTTCTTTATGTTTTTTTTTCAAATGTTCAAATGTGCAATAGTACTTGGCCTTCAACAACTTAAATACTGTCTGTGTTGACTGAAAATGCTGAGTGCCACAAAGTGGTCATGGTCACCCTGGCATCAGGATACAGTGTTTGCACTGTTTTTTTTTGTTTGTTTTTCTTGAGTAGATGCAATGTTCTGACATTGCCATTAAAAAAATTCACAAGTCTAAAGGACTGGTTTTCCAAAAGAACAATCAGGCTGAGCTTTGAGTAACATAAAAATTTTGATTCAGCTTCATCTGCCTTGCTCATTTTCCTTCACTCTTTCTTCATTTCTGAATCCTAACAAGAAGATGAAAAACATTGGGCTTTCATGGAGGAAGCAAATTATTTACCTCCTATCCTGCCTTGATTCTTCTGCCTCTTCCGTACCTTTCTGAAACAGCCTTCTCACTTTTTGAGAGCTGGTTACCACAAGATTTCCAGAAAATGATGACAAATAGCAGTTTTTCAACCTCTTTCAATTTATGTATCTCAAAGATTTTTCAGTGTGTATGAAAACCCAACACACAACATAAATAAATTGGCTTCCATTTATCACGTTTTCTAGCCTCTTCTAGATAGTCTACAGACTGCTGGTGTCTGCCGGCAAGAGCTGGAAAACCAAGGGGCCTTTATAACTTATCTGAATTGAACTGAGATTAGACTGGCTCTGGATTTGAATGTTCTGCTTGACTGAATTACATCACTTCACTCTGAAATTAGTGGCTTCTTGTACATGGTTATTCAAATCATACTGTAACTGGTAATTGCCAGTTAAATTTTGGCTATACTTAAGTATAGTACTTAAGTACTTTCAGATTTTTATTGAAATCTAAAAGCACATTTCTATCATCATTTTGATGATAGAGACTGAAACCAGCTGGCACTAGGGACAAATGCTGGAGGTAATGACCTAGCAAGGATGGCTTTTTAAGCAAATGAGCATTCTGTGATTTGCGGAAACAAACTTTACAATCAGGGATAGTTATAAAGCAGGTATGTTTATTACGGCGCTGCGACCACACGCCGGGTGCAAGGGGGTATCCCCATCCTAGCTTGCACAGCGAAAGGCAGAAAACTTCCATAATTAAGCATCAAAGGTATACATATTCATAGCATTCCCGAGGGAGGGAGGGACTATTGCAATTAATTCTGAGAAATCATTATAATACGCTCCACCCCAGAGTCACACCCTTTGAGCATGCTAAAACCAACACACTTACACACACACACAATAGCAGCAAGAAAAGCTTTTTTTATTCAAAGGTGTAGCACTACTTTTATAATACTTGTTATCCACTATTGCCATCTAAAGCTTACTCTCTTAATGCTGATTGGATATTTTTGCTGAGGCATGTAGCAGTGAAGCATGAAGCAGTATTTTCCATCTACTGACATATCAAAAGGTAGCTTATCGGATCATCTTAGTTTGCCATTTTCCCTGCGTCACAGGTACATTCTTTGGTCAACTAGTCCTTGTTCCTTCGGGGAGGGGGCCTTTCTCGTTACATCTCGTATCCTCGCAACCACCTATTACAACAGCATGCGTAAGTGCCTCCTGGTGGTCGTCTTCGGGGGTCATGGGGATGAAGGGCGTATCTCTTCCTCACTGTGTACTCTTGACCTTGGCACAGTTGAAGAGGGGGATCCAGCTTCGGCTGGTTTTCTTCAGGATGTAGTCTCCAGTTCAGTTCCAACGACCAATTAGCAACTTCTAGGTTTCCTTGCCCCATTCACCCATATCCATCTTTTATTGTTTGTTTGAAACTGTATTCTAACCCCTTCCTCTCTCAACTGCTTAACAACTACAACGTCACCATTTGTGTAGCTTATAATGTGAAAAAAAAAGACCAGGTTTGTAACTTGAGAACAAGGTGCTCTTCTCCACCAAAGGGCTATGGCTGGTGATGGGGTGAACATTTTTGTATGAGATGTAGTTGGAAGGTGAGGTATAAACCATAGAAAAGTAGACTTTTAAACTGGTAATGAAGTTACAACACTCAATATCTCACTCCTTACCTACTCTTTGAAACGTTTTTTGAAGTTAACTGTATTTTTTGTGGTGCTTTTGGCACACGTAAAAGAGTGCTTATGTAACATGGATTTATTGATATTGCAGATGTTTTTTTCTAGTTAGATCATTGTCCTGGTTTCAGCTGAAACAGTTTTGATTGTTCCTACGTGATGAGTGTACACCCAGGGCCAAGCTGGGACAATTGGCAGGGACCACCATGATGGCACAGTGCCGGGGTGTGGTGAAGCCTGGGCAGTTCCTGAATTAGGCCACAGGCCCTTCTGTACCATGTGAAACCACACAGAAGGCCATACTCGGAGCTGCAGGGTGTCAGCTGCCAGGGAGCAAGTGATTGCCTTGCTGTTATATATATAGATATTGCTGTGTTTTTGTTTCCATTTTCTTCTTTCTCAGTAAACAGTTATTATGTCAACCCATGAGTTCTATTTTATCTCCATTTCTCCCTGTCATCCCACTTTGAGGCAGACCCCTGTTAAACCACAACAATGATCATGGTTTGTTGGAGTTTTTTAATGACAATACAGTACTTGTTTATGGGGAAGGCTGGGTTTTCTCTTTGGATGATCAAGCCTAGGTGTACGCATTTTCAACATCAGATTGCTATTTCAGGAGAGCTGAATTTGACCTCATCAAAGACATACTTGGAGGTATGCTGTGGGCTAGAGCTTTGGAAGTTAAGGGGGCCCATGAGAGCTGGTTAACACTTAAACACCGTTTCTTCCACACTCAAGATCAGTGCATCCCTAAGAGTAAGAAATCAGGGAAAGGTGGCAAGAGGCATGCATGGATGAACAAGGAACTCATAGATAAACTAAAAGAAAAGAAGAAGGTCCATGAAATGTGGAAAGAGTCTTGCACTTGGGGAGGAATAACCTCATGCATGAGTGCAGATTAGGGGCTGACCTGCTGGAAAGGAGCTCTGCAGAAGAGTACTTGGTTGTTCTGGTGGATAACAGGTTGGCCATGAGCCAGCAGTGTGTCCTTGTGGCTGAGAAAGCCAATGGCATCCTGGGTTGCATTAAAAGAGTGTAGCTAGCAGGTCGAGGGAGGTGATCCTTCCCCCTCTACTCTGCCCTGGTGAGGCCACAATTTGAATACTACATCTAATACTGGGCTCTCCAGTTCAAAAAAAGACAGGTATCTCCTAGAAGGAATCCAGTGGAGGGCCACAAAGATGATTATTGGGCCTGGAGCATCTCCCTTATGAGGAAAGGCCGAGTAACCTGGGTTTGTTTAGCCCAGGGAAAAGAAAACTGAGGAGGGAGATCTGATTAATGTTTATAAATATCAAAAAGGAAGTGGAAAGAAAATCGATGAGGTCAGACTCCTCACAGTGCAGTAGGACAAGGAACGATGGCCTAAAACTTGAATATGGAAAGTTCCATACAAACATGCAGAAGAACTTCTTTATGGTAAGGATAACAGAGCACTGGAACAGGTTGCCCAAGGAGGCTGTGGAGTCTCCTTCTATGGAGACATTAGAGAGCTGTCAGGATGCCTATCTGTGCAACTTATTGTAGGGAACCTGCTTTAGCAGGATTGTTGAACTTGATCTCTTGAGGACTCTTCCAACCCCTGCAATTTTGTGATTCTATACTCTGCAGCCATCTAAGTGACCCTCAGCTGAACTCATTCAAGCTTAATAAAGTCTTTCTCCAAGGAGTCCAAAAACTAGATTGAGTATGCATTCATACCTTTGACTGAAAATCCCTGTCTTGCATCAACCCTTTCTATTTGTGTCCCCTGATGAAGTTTCCCCCCTCCTCTTCCCAGGCAACTCTCTGAGGGATCAAAAGAGATCTAAGACAAAGTAGCTGGCTTTTCATCTAGCTTTCAAAAGGGTATATTCAGCTGGGGAATGCTGGTGGTGCATCATACCTGCCTTCTTCACAGTTAGATTATTTAGCATATGAATCAATGGTGTGAAACCAATTGTATAAGATTTAACAAGACCAAGCAAACTTCAGTCATAAAAACTCTATGCAACACAACAGGCTTGAGACAGAGTGGCTGGAAAGATGCATGGAGGAAAAGGATCTGGGGAGATTAGTCAACAGCTGACTGAATATGTGGCAGCAGAGTGCCCAGGTGGCCAAGAGGGCCAGTCACACCCTGGCTTGAATCAGAAATAGTGTAGTCAGCAGGGAAGTAATTGCCCCCCTGTACTTGGCACTTGTTAGGCCACACACTTCTAGTACTGTGTTCAGTTTTGGGCCCCCTAACTGCAGGAAAGACATTGAGTCCTTGAACCACAACCAAAGAAGGGCAACAAAGCTGATGAAGGCTCTGGAACAGAAGTCTTATGAGGAGTGGCTGAGGGAGCTGGGATTGTTTAATCTGGACAAGTGGAGTGTCAGTGAAGACCTCATCACTCTCTACAATTACCTGAAAGGAGGTTGTAGCAAGGTGGGGGTTGGTCTCTTCTCTCAGGCAGCGGTGACAGGGTGAGAGGTAATGGCCTCAAGTTGCTCCAATGGAGCTTCAGGTTAGATATTAGGAAAAACAGCTTCTCAGGCAGAGTAGTGAGATATTGGAACAGGCTGCCTCAGGAGGTGGTAGAGTCACTGACCCTGGAGGTTTTGAAGAAACCTGTAGATGTGGCACAGAGTGATGTGATTTAGTGGGCATGTAAGTAATCAGTTGATGATCCTAGAGGTCTTTTCCAACCTTTACCTTTCCATAATTCAATGAATGCTATATCCTGCAAAGTCCTTTTTTTAAAGCTTCATCAGTGCTCATACAAACTTTCAGCAGTTTTTACTTTGCCCTCTGGGAAACCTGTTTACAACTTAGCAAACCTCCAAGGCTCTGAAATATTCCTGCAAACAATTAAAACCCATTTCAAATTTAATCTGGCTAATCATTATGTTGTTGTTAGACAAATACCTCATTGAAATCTGTGAAAGTTCTTACTACCACAGGTCCACTGACATTCCTTTTCTTGACATCTCACTATTTAATACAACGTTCTCCTATTTTACTTTGGTATAAAACTTCAGAAAGTTAGAGATGAGGAGGGTTTCTTGGATATGTATATATATGCTTTAAATATTATAAACCAAAGTAAAAGATGAATGCAGCATTTAAGTTCTGTTTCCCAAATATATTTTTGGAAACCAGGCTTTAAAACTACAATTTCCCATAGCTACAGCTAAAAATACATTATCAGTTTAAACCAGCTTTTTCGCTTGCTCAGTTTACTGAACAAATTTATCATTAAACATACAGAAGTCAAAGTGCACACTATCGTTATTAATTTTACACATGACACCCTGAGATAGGTAAGTTCTTAAATGTTCTGAAAGAGTTTTGCTGTATTTAAACAGTAGATAATTATTAAAGACTGCTATATTTTTCTAAAGTTTCTGCTTTAAGAGAAACAGGGATGTTTGATGTTTTAACTTGGGATTTAAAGGTATTAGCACATGACAGTAGGATCAAAGGTGAAGGCATTAGTGAACAGAACTAGGGTTTAAGGGCAAAGGGCAACATATCAAGACATTACCTAGCAAATAAAAATGGAGACTTTCACCTTATTTGTAAAAGAAAATTGTGAAGATTTACTTTTTAGAACAATTGTAACACACATGCAGTACTGTTTTTTGTCTCCAGCAAAGTATAACAGATGGACTGTGGGCTTACTGGAAAAAAAAAATGTGCTGAAAGATTTTTATTGTGTGAGAAAGAGAGAACAAAACCCAAGGAAACATCTGGACAATTAATCTCCCAAATCTGTGTATATAACACGAGGAAAATTACTCAAATATTTCAGAAGCCTTGCTTAGAAACAAACTAACAATTATTAGCAAAGCACAATAATTTAGCATCCTACATGTAACAAGATCCTTGTAATTAATAAGTACTTGAAGCTACTTTGTTCTTCGCTCATAGAAAAATAAAGGACGAGATGCATGTTCCTCATGAGGTTTTTTTCTTTGTCATTTTGAAGTGATGAATCACTTTCACTACAGCTGATTTGATGTCTTCTCTCAAGTAAGTGTATATCATTACAGGGAAAAGAGTTCTTTATTATTCAGGTCTGCATGGTGGCTGATTACTAAGATGGATGTAAACATCTGGTAATCATGCCACCTCTTCCTGACATGTGTATGTAATATGCAATTCTGCTTTGTTGTTGGCTTTTTTTCCTCCCCATCTTTTCCTCTTTTAAAGCTAAACAGTGACAAGTGAGCAAAGAAATAGATAATTCTTGACTGGGCTGGCAAAACATCTTTTTTGAGGGAGTAGATTACTGTGCAAACTGGTGTTTCTTAAAGTTGGTGCCCCACCAAGCTGTTCTAAAGGGAAAGGCTGAGGCCTCCCTCCAGTGTCTGCTGGTTACTTCTCCAGTTCTTGGGACAGCAGCCATGCTTCAGTGCAATATTGTCCTTAATCTGATTACCTTTCTTCTGCATATACTTTGATTTCTTTTCCCTCAGCTCTATGTATTTTAGGAAATGGGAAAATATTCCTTTCATTGGTCTAACCGCCTGTCCCCTTTAGATTCTGGTTTTGGCTTTGGCCCTCTGCGGGCTTTCTGGTAGACATACGTTCAAGCATTATTAAAAATACATACTTCAGCCCTTATCCCCTTCTCCTATCCAAGTGAAAATACAGATATTTTCCCACACCAGTTCAAAACAGTGGCTATTATCCCACTTCTGTCTGTAACTTTTGACTTCCAAAGCAGAAAAGGTAAGGAAGCAAATCTGAGCAACAATCAAAACCCTAGAACAAATCCTTCTCAGCACGCATCAATCTTATGGTTGAAGTCAGAAAATCAGTATAGTTTTCTGAAACTCAGGCTCATTTTTTGTTTCCAAGCTCTGCTACTGTATGCTTGGATGTTTAGTTGCATAAACTATTTGTCTTTAAATCTCCTGTGAAATTTTAACTCCTACACTTTCTTCTATCATTTTTAAGAGATGAATGAAGAAAATGGTCTGCTTATGGACTGAAGGAGGACAGTGGAATATATTTATATTTTTCCTTTGCTCAATCAAACAAACACCTGCTTTTCAAACAATATGTTTTAGTCCAGGCTCTTAAGAAATGTCAGCATTTCTGACACTCAGTATTTAAATGGCCTCAATTAATAAGGGTCTTCCCTATCTTTTATCTCTGTTGTCAGCTACTGTGAAAAGATACTGAAAATAGAGTGCCTTGATGACAAGGTATTTTTGATATCCTTTTCTGACATAAAACAATGATAATTAATATATTAGCATAGCAGCGATGGTCTAGTACTGACAAAAAGATTAAAACTTAATTAAAAGAGAATGGCTTTCATAGCATCTTGGAAGAAGTTCCATCATTGTATTTATTATTACATTTTACTTTTTTTTTTTCCTTACTTGAAAACACAGAAGGTTTCTCATGTTCTGCGGTTCAGAAAGAAACAATCAATAAATCCTTACCTGCTGTTATTGAAATATGCTTGTTGATTATTAATTTTTTTTTGTGTATCTCACATTTGAAATTGCTTGGGCACATAGATTTAAACAGAAAATATGTTTCAGCATTTCATTTTTCAGTACGTACTTACTAGTTATATATGATGAATTAATTTCCATCAGCCATGAAAGACTGAAGATTTCATATTCTAGGTATATTTACTGACATTGATTTCTGTGCATAACAGAACTACAAATAAACTGAGATTACTATAAGTGTGTTTACTTGAGAGAAACTTGTGAAGTGGCACTATACAATACTGAATGATATTCTCTGAAGAAATTATTCAGTATTTACTTCATTCCCTGTATGAATTTTACCAAGACTATTTGTCATCAGATTTTACAAGTTCACCCTCCCCTGTTATTAGTATTTATAATTTTTATATCAATTTTATAAGTTTTATGAATTGATGACATAACACAAAGATTACCATTTTCCATTACAGATCTTGTCTTAAGGAGTATCATACTTCAGAGGCAGAAAGTGTTGCTAGTTGAATCATGGTGGTGCTTGTGATCTGGAAACACCAAAACAAAATAACTTCTTTCCATCTTCCAAAATAAGATTTGCTCTTCTGAGGTTTTGATATATGACTTTTCTTTAATCATTTAGGGAGTGGTAATGAAGCCATTAATAAAAAGAAACATCAGGAAAATTGTAAGCAGGTTTTCCAAAGAATAACTCATTCAGAGAACAACCAACTTTCTCTCAAAATGTAAAAAGAGATATAATAGAACTTAAAAACCCAACCTTTCTGTTTTCTCATTACTTCAGTTATCATATGTGAAACTAATATGTTTCTATGCAATATCATGTCCAACCAGAAAAAGTCTGAAAAACTACAGGACCAAACAGCATCATTTAGATAATTCTTAATCCAAATAAAATTACATGTATTTGAATACAAAATAGATTCCACAAATTAAGAGGTAAAATCTCTGTTTATATTTACTTAATCCACTTATGCTCTCATGACAGTCAACATATTCATTCAGCTAAAAACAGTGTAGAAATAAAAATGAGATAAAAGTGACATGGTGTAATACAACAGAAAGCACAACGACAGCAGAGCAGCAAGACCCCAAGCTGCAGTGTGCAAGGATTCGGTGAAATGCAACAGCAGTAGGCACAGAAATAACTAAAAGAAGCTGCTTCAGAAGGCCTCAGGTATGCAGGAATCTCCAGAGAAATACCTTTCCTTCCACTGCCAACCCTTAAATGATGTTTGGGAAGGGGTGGATCCTGACTCCACCTGGAAGGACTTGGGGGTTCTGGTAGATAAAAGCTTAACATGAGCCATCAGTATGCACTGCAACCTGGAAGGTCAGCTGTATCCCAGGCTGCATCTAAAAATGGATTACCAGTAAGGTGAGTGAGGTAATTGTCCCTCTCTAGTCTGACCTCATGAGGCCCCATCTGGAGTGCTGTGTCCAGACTCAGGACCCCAGAAGAAAAAGAATGCAGAGCTGATTGAGTTGGTCCATAGGAGTGTTGCAAAGATGAGAGGGATAGAGCATCTCTCCTACTAAGAAAGTCAGAGGGAGCTGGTTTGATTGATCTGGAGAAAAAACTCTGCGAAGACCTTGTTGCAGCCTTTCAGTACTTAACAGCAGGGAGACTGATATTTTACTTGAGCAGACAGTGACAAGACAGAGAATGATTTTAAACAAAAAGGGGAGAGATTAATTATTAGCAGGAAATTTTTTACTCAGAGGGTGTCGAAGCGCTGGAAGAGGTTGACCAGAGAAGCTGTGGATGCCTCATCCCTGGACACTTTCATGGCCAGGGTGACCTACTAGACCATGGGCAACCTGGTCTAGTAGGTGCAACCCTGCTCACAGAATGGGTTTGGAACTGGGTGATCTTCAAGGTTCCTTCCAACTCAAGCCATTATATGATTCTATGATCCTATGATTTGGCAATTGCTCTTGTCAGTGCTGTCTTAAAATCCATTTTGTCCTTAAAATGAAAGAATGTCTGAGTCTTAATTACAGCATTACACTCCACCCTGAGTTATTTACTCTATTGCACTAAAAAGTATGTTCCATGATTTATACTGTCCACAAATATCAGTTGGCAATTTCAGGTTAGACCCAGACTGCAGGTTCATATCATCGGACTTCATAGAAAGGAGTGAGATGAAGACTTTCCACTTCGCTTAGTCAGAAGTCTGTATCTCAGCAGGATTTGCTACTATCTGAGAAGGAATGAAAGATCACAATAGCTCAACAGTATTATTACTGGTGTTCACTGCTAGGGCACTTCAGAGTTGTCAGACACCACAAAGTTGCTACAGCCTCCACTTCCTCCTGCTGCAGACCCTTGGTCACTCTCCTAGGCAAGCATAGCAACAGACACATGCAGAACCCACACAGCTCCCTGTGCTGGTCAGCTGTTGTGCAATGGAGCTTGTACCATTTATCCTCCTGACCACAACTACAGCATCTGTCACACAAGCACCACCCTGCCCTCAAAGTTGATCTTGCCAAAACCATTGAAAATGTTGAAGTATTACGGGTGAGCTTTTCTTTCACTTACATGTCATTTGGTGTATGGCAAAAGAAGGTGATGACAGTGCCTTTGAATGGGATACAAGCACTACAGTGCAATTACAGGTAATAAAGAAGGAGAAATAAACAGGAGCATAAATAGGATATTTGGGAAGTCCAAAGGAACAGTGCAATGAATGCTGGCAGACTGTAAACTTTTTGTGATGCCTGATGTATGATTTCTCCTCACAGAATACTCCTGAGGTTTTTCCTAGGCTAGTTTTAAGTATTCTTAAGTTTCAAAAGAATCCTTTTCCTCTTGTGAGACTGTTCTGCTATTTTAAAAGGTCTATATCAAATATTCTAATTTAATCTCCTCTGTTTTATTTGTAAAATGAGGTTTCTATTTTTGGTCCTCACGCTTTTTAGATAAGTAGGCTTTAACTTAATGAATTAGGACACTTCATCTAGCTGTTTTTGTTTCAAGATCTCTGTAACACGTTGCTTATATGCAGTCAATAAACAATTTCAGTAGTCTACGTGACCAGCCTATAAGAAGATTACTACATTCCTGCTGTTATATAAGGTATCTGTGTAGATACCATTGGCTTCTTACATGCTACTTTAATTCAGTTTAATATTTAAAGCTTCAAACCTTCTTGTGGAACTCTCTTCTTACTGAATAGCCATACTTACAAATATTTTACCTTAATCAGCTTCTCACTGAAGAAAGCAATTTAATAAAACCTATAGAATCATAGAATCATGAAGGTTGAAAAAGACCTCTAAGATCATCTATCATCAAAAATGTTGCCCACTAAATCATGTTCCAGTAAACCATGTTTATAAAACTTTATGAACACCTATTTATTTATTTTATACACTAGAAAAAACATCCATTGTATACGATAAGAGGTCTCATTGTATGGGTGATCCATCATTCAATTTCTTTAAATCAGTTATAATAAATATATAGCTTTGTTTCTCCATGATACAAGAGTTTAAAGTGGGCTTGACTATTTCTCTACCATGTACCATGGAAGAGAAATGTACTAGGATGTAGACTCCACAAAAAGCAGGGAGGAAAAGAACCAACAAAATGATTTACATTGTCAGAACTGAAGGATTCCATCTGCAAAGAAACACAGAACAGAAGGACAATTGTGACTCTTTCTAAGCTGCAGCGTTAATATAACAGGTTTCTGTTATTACTGAAGTTGTGCCTACATACAAGTAGGAGTGAATTTATACTATTCACATAGCATGCTCTCAAGGTCCATAAGTATTCTGTGTAGGAGTACACAAGTCTGTGGGCTTTTTTCCATTTAATTGAGAGCAGTTGCTTTGCGGGAAGGAATAGGGCAAGAAAATTTAAGCTATTCCCATATGTATTTGTCTACATAAAGCAAGTATCTCCCAATGTTGTATCAGCATATTGGGCAAATACATTCCACACAGGTAATGATCAGTAAACAGATATCAGAGAAGCAATATTTAAAACTGGTGAAGTATACTAAACCAGCCAAAAGATCAATACTACTAGATCAAAGATCTAGGAGTAGTCAGGACCTAGGAATTTGAGAAAGCTGCTGGCACTCATTTCAGGTTCAGCACTAACAGGGGACGCACGGTTTCTCAAAGGCCATAACAACAATTCTTTTAAAAGAAATTTCTTAGTAGGCATCAGAAAAGTCCACCATCAGTCACTGACTTAAGATGTAGAAGTTCAGTTTGTCTGGCTTTGTCATTGGTCATGCTCTACTCAAGTTTTGGCCTTGAAATTGCTCTGTGCTTTTCCACGAGCCTCTGAAAAAACTGTGGAAATACTGACAACAGGTAAGGTGGAGCAAACACTTGAAAAACACCAGAAAGCACCAACTCTTCCCTGGAGTAGTCCTCACAAGACAACAGAAAACGATTGTCAAGCTGGTTGGTGATAGCGCATCATGTTACATGGTCATATTTCTTGATTCAATTCAGGCATGCTGTAACTTGCTGCCTTCCACTCTACTAAATGGGTAACCAAGAACATCTGTGAAAAAGTTACAACTAAAATCTGAAACTAAGATTTTTTTGTCAGTAGCGTGATGCTATCTACTTCATTCTAAATAATGTTTAAGGACTGAAATCAAATTAAAGATCCTGTCATGATGTCACCTACATATACCATAAGCTAAGATGCAAATAGTTAGATTCAGACCAGACCTGTAATTTTTGATGACAATACTGCAACTCCCTTAAAATTTAAATGTTAAGTAACTTTCCAAAATTATTCCTTCTGTCCAAATACTACAGTATTTAGCACGAAAATAGATACTTTCAGTATTGTTACACATGTGAAGAATGAAAGTTGTATGTCTGTTTTGTTTTGTCTAAAATGCCAGCTCTGTACCACTCTGCTCACACATGATACTCAAAGCACTGTGGTTTCATACTAAGCATTTTATGATATGTGAAAACATGTTTTTGCAAACTGCTGTGTGTTCAGAATATCTATGGATGGTGAATGCTTTATTACAAGCTCCCCAAGATACCAAAGACACTGTCACACACTGTATTAAACCTGACACAGATTTTATTCCTCAACATTTTTTTTTCTGAGGGGAAGGAAAACTACCATCTGTGTCAGACTTGGCTCAAAGTGATTAGTGAACAGACACAAAATTGGCAATCTCAGTCTTGAACAGCTCCAGAAATGAGAACTCAGAGAATAAAAATGCATGCCCTGAAACAGTGCCAGGTCAAACTAGGTTTAAGCTGGCATGAAATATGAGAGGGAATTTGTACGATGTCTAAAAATACTTAAGAATGTAAAAGTTGAAAATGACATGTCAGACAAAAAAATGCATGTATCCATTGAGCGTAACATTACTCTCTATTAATAAGCAATGAAAAATATCTTGGATACAAAGCTTATGTTTAAAAAAATAGTTATTCCTCAGGACTGTCAGTGTGAAAGTAAAACTGCATTTCACAGTTTACAAGTTAGAAACACCAACAGCAGATGTTTCAAGTATCCTGGCACACACAGTACATTACAGTATTAGAAATTCCTAACTTACTTATTGGCTTCAATATATTTATGTCTTGGTTGTATCAGCAGAGTAATCATCTCTGCCTTACTAATGGCAGTTTTTGAGGAATCTTGGCACACATTTCTTCAATAAGCACTTCAATTTGTCAAAGACTTCATTTTCAAAAAAAATCTTAACTTTACAAGATCTACTTACCTTAACAAAGCATGAGAATTCAACTAGCAACTCTACCTTATAAAAATTCTGTTATCTACTTGGAAAAAGTGCTCATCTAAAGTGTTGCACCATTTACATGTCCCAGGTTTTGCTTCAACTGTTTGCATATTTGGTTTGCATATTTGTTTTTTGATATTTTTACTGTGCTTTTCTTTGTCAATGCCAACTGTAAGCTATTTTCTTTGGTCAGCTGGGTACTCCAACCAATAAAACTCCCTTCTTCTAGTACCAGTAAGATAGCTGTCAGAGGTTTGGCATGCCAGGGACTCTGCTTCACTATCCAAGAACCCAGAAAAATAAAAGATGCAGAGAGTTCCATAAATGATATGAAGAAAGAAAACATTTGTATCATAATGAGAACCTAGTAACACCACTGAACTTCAGAATCTGGCAGCCTTTAAGTTGTACTAGAATTTTCAGAGGCCATAAACATTCACACTGGACTGAAACTTGGCATGAAGTGATACTATTTGACTAATCCATATTTTAGCCTAAACTCTCTTTCTCATTCAGAGGCAGTGATGGTACACAGTGCTCTCTATTCATAACAGATTCATGAGGCTTGTGCCACTGTTATAGCAATCTTTAGTGGCTAGTTAAAAGCAGATCTCTGCAGAAAGGACTTCCTGCATTCATGACAAAAATCATTGTGGTTTTCTGCAGGCTTTGCCATTTAATTTTTAATCTTCATAGAAGAAAAAGAAAAAAATTCAAAAACCCCTCTCTGACTCCTCTTCCCTGTAGATGGTCTTGCATGTAGTGGCATGCACTAAATCAGCTACTGAGCACATACATGTAAGTTTTATAAAATACTGTTTTTTCAAGTCTGGTTAGCATTTAAGCTACTCCGTGAGGCCTGCAATGAATTTCAAGATGTAGCCTCTCTAATGTGTAGCGCAACATATGCAGATGAGTGGACCTACATTACAACTTTTATACAGGTAAGCAGAGCTTTCTTTTAAAGATGCTTGGCAGGACGTTGTTCCTATGATTGTTATTATTGTTAAATCATTCAGTATACTACAAAGACATGGGAATACAGAATGGCTGATTTTGAAAACTCCTCACTAAATACACAACCTGCTTAGTTTTTATCAAGTATCATTGTTCCTAAAGTGATTTTGGCTCCATTATTTCTACTATGGAGAATTTTTAACCTTGGTGTGATCACAAAAGAGCTCAGTCATGATAGAGCAGCTAATCCTAGAAACCATTTCAAAACACATGAACAACTAGAAAATCATCAAGAATGGCCAGCATAGACTCAGGAGGAGGAAGACAAGCTTTACCAGCTTTATAAGCTATGGTTAAATGATTGGCTGAGTGGAGGAGGGAAGAGCAATGGACGTTATTGACATTGACACAATACCCCTAAAAATCCTCTTAGACAAGCTGCTGATGGACTAGATGGGCAGAAAGTAAGATGGAAACCTGCCTGAATAGTCAGACCCAGAGGGTTTTAATCAGTGACACAAACTACATTTGGAGTCCAGTAACTAGTGGAGTATCCCAGTGGTCAGTACTGAGTCCTGAGTACAGTTTAATGTCTTCTTTAACAATCTGTATAGTGGGGCAGAGTGTACTCAAGTTTGCAAGTGACACAAAAACCGGGGGGGATCCACAATACACAGTACACAATGCATCACGCTGCCATCCAGAGGGATCTGGGCAGGCTGGAGAAATGAGCTGGCAGCAACCTCATGGGGTTCAACAAGGGGAAGTGCACATGGGGAAGAGCAGCCCCAGGCACCAGGGCATATGGGGTGAGCAGCTTGGCAGGAAAAGACCTGGGGATCCTGACTGAAAATAAGTTGAACATGAGCCAGCAATGAGCCCTTGCTGCAAAGACACCTAAAGGTATCCTGGGATGCATTAGGCAAAATATTGGATTGCACATCAAGAGAGATGATCCTTCTACTCTCCACAGCTGAGATTTCACCCAGAGTACTGTGTCCAGTTCAAGCCTCCACAGCACATGAGAGATCTGGGCATACTGAAGAGAGTCCAGTGAAGGGCAGGAACATCTCACCTGTAAGGAAGGGTTGAGAGAGCTGGGTCTGTTCAGTCTGGAGAAGAGGAGGCTCAGGGGAATCTCAGCAATGTGTACAAATACCCAAAAGGAGGGTGAACATAGCCAGGTTTTTTCAGGGATGCCGTGTCAGGACGACAGGCAATAGGCACAAACTGGCACACAGAAGTTTCCCTCTGAACACCAGAAAGCACTTCTGTGCTGCATGGATGATGAAGCACTGAACAGGTTGCCCAGCAAGGCTGTAGAGCCTCCTCCATGGAGACCTTTAAAGATGCCTGGATGTGGATCTGTGCACCCTGCTATGGGTGGTCCTGCTGGAGCGAGGGTTGGACCAGATGGGCCCAGAGTTCCCTGCCGACATAAACCATTTTTTCATTCTGTGAGTTCATATTTTAAAGTAAAAGTGACTTCAGATATTCCCCAAGACTCTTATAAGTAGCATTTATTATGAAATGTAAAGTGGCAGATGATTTTTTTTTCTTTTTTCTCTTTTTTTCTCAACAGATCAATTTACTGGTGAAGTCAAAAAGAAAGGAAGAATGGGAAGTTGTTGGTTTTTTTTTTTTAAACATTTGCAGTCCAAAGGTTGAAAATGTTTTCCTTCTTCCTTTCCTTTCTCTATTCCCACCTGTCTTTCTAAGCTGCAGGGTTTCAAATCAAAGAAACCTTGAACAAAGGCATCAGCTGGCTCTAAAAAAAGTCTGAGCCAAGATGCTTATTAGTCTGCTCAAGCTGTTATACCTGGAACATACTGTCATCAAGAATGACATTCCTTTCTGAGCTGGGATTTAGGAAAAAATACAAGTAGCTGATTATGTTCCAAACAATATACTTTTCATGCCAAGAGGTCCAAGACTTAAAGACTGTTGACATAGTCTACCTAAACATCAGCAAAGCCTTTGACACTGTCTCCCACAGTATTCTCCTGGAGAAGCTGGTAGCCCTTGCCTTGGACAGGTACAATCTTTGCTGGGTAAAGAACTGACTTGGGCTCAGAGAGTGGTGGTGAATGGAGTTAAATCCAGCTGGTAACTGGTGATGAATGGTGTTCCCCCAGGGTCGGTACTGGAGCCTGTCCTGTTTAATATCCTTACTGATGACCTGGACAAGGAGATTGAGTGCAACCGCAGTAAGTTTGCAGATGACATCAAGTTGGGAGGAAGTGTCAATCTGCCTGGGGGTAGGAAGGCCCTTCAGAGGGATCTGGACAGGTTGGATAGCTGGGGTGGGGCCAGTGGTATGAAGTTCAACCACAGCAAGTTCTGGGTCCTGGATTGTGACCACAACAACCCCAGGCAACACTACAGGCTTGGGGCAGTGTCTGGAAGACTGTGGAAGAAGTGGACCTAAGGGTGTTGGTCAATGCTCAGCCAGCAGTGCACCCAGGTAGCCAAGAAGACCAATAGCATGCTGTCTTGTATCAGAAATAGTTTTGCCAGAAGGAGCAGGGAAGTGATTGTCCCCTGTACTCAGTTCTAGTGAGGCTGCACCAGTGTACTGTGTTCAGTTTTGGGCCATTCACTACATGAAAGACATTGACATCCTGGAGAATTTCCAGAGGAGGGCAACAAAGCTGGTGAGAGAACTGGAGCATAAGTCTTAAGAGGAGTGGTTGAACTGGGATTGTGTACTGGAACTGCTGAGTCATGGCCTGAACCACTGATTGAGCACCTGGAGGAAAGACCCAGTCAGCCCTGGGAGCACAGGTGAAAGCAATTCACCTCTGTGACCAGAAGGAGTTGAGCCTGGCTGCACCCCTCTTAGGCCTCATTTAAGGGCTGAGTGCCACTGAGGAAGGATCTCTTTCTGGAGATCCCTCTTTGGTGGAAGCCTTGCCCTGCAAACCCAGAATCTTCTGGCCCAACCCCCAGTGTCAACCACATCTGGGTTACTGGAATAGTCTGCCCCCCAAAGCCACCAATCATTGCTCTACTCCCATTAAGTTTAGTCAGATCCCCATAAATAATTGATGCTTCTGTGCTTGTGTCAGCCAACACCATAACCCTCTGTACGGTCTTTCAGGACCAAAAAATGGTCAGCTCAACATAGGGCCTCTGGTCCCATCTGGAGGCTCTAGTTACATGGGGACTAATATTCCCTGTTATGCCATGAATTGGGCAAGTGTCAAGTCTTCTTCCTCAGGTGGCTCAGGCATCATAGCCCGAGTCACCTGGGGTGGCTTTTTCCTTTTATTAGGGACTTTAAAGTCCTCTAGTTTTCAAGTATTTTCTGGTACTCATTCAATTATTCATACCCCTGCTCTTTTGGGGGTATTTTGAAATTTTTGGTTGTCCATTAGTTGTTTCCATAATTGAAGGAAAACTTGTTTAGGTTGGCAATCGATTTTAGCAAAAGCCACCCCGGCCCATATAAGGTCATTAAACATCTGTTTACGGAACACTTGTATGGGGCCTGATTAGGGTGTCTGTGGGGCAGCTTTCCTAGTTTTAATAACTGGATATACCTCAGCCCCTTTCACTGTCCTAATATTACACCTCACCCTTAAGCATTCTGCCTCCCCTAGATCAGCCACCAACTGGGCAGCCTGCTGAATAATGGGCTCTGAGGGCCAATAGGGGTTCAATATAGATAGTAACGTGCCATAATGGTGGGAGGGTGCCTGTTGTAAAATTAGGTCCCTCACTCCAGCCAAGAATTTTACTAAATCAGGACTTTTGAAGGCCTCCTCGTAAATCGCCTCTTTCATTCCTAGCTCACAAATATATGTTTGGAGGTCCTCCATGGACGACTGTAAACCTGCATGCACAGGGATATCAGCCTTAATTGGCCAAGTGATACTGCATACCACCATCAATCAATCCATTAGGGTATTATTCTCCTCATTATGTTGCACAGTGGCATACAGTCTTTGCCTAAGGGCAGGGTGCAAGGTAATGGACGCAAGCTTGGAAACTTCTGGTCCATTGACCACAACACTCTCTGCCCCCGTGTCTCTTAATTGGAGTAACCAAGCCGGTAAACTTTCTCTTGGTTTCTGCCAAAATCGTTGCACCAAATCCATCAATTCAGATGCTGTATAGGGGCAAGTTGTCACACGGAGATGGGTTTGGGCAGGGAGCCACTGATCAGGGGGCACCCCTGCTGGTCTATCCTGTATCTTTTTTGGGTTGTTTTTTTTTTTTTTTTTGCATCACTGCAGGTTGGATCTCAAAGGAATCCACCTCAAGAGGGGCTTCAAGACACAATCTTGAGATTTTTTCCATTGGATTACCCAGCTCTATTGGTTCAGGGGCCTGAGTATTTTCCAATGCAGTACTCCATATTTGCTTTAAGGGGAAAGTTAAACTTGATTTTTCCCCTGTAAGTAGGCCAAGCTCTTGCTCAAGTTTTTCCAATGCCATCATGCAGTAGTTTGTACTCATTTTCTAAGGTATTATTTGGAAGTTCTGCACCATTTAGAGCCATTAGTGGTGGCCATGCCACAGTGGACGGAGCCAGTCAGTGCTCCTTTGTAATAAGGATGTTTTCACCTATCCACAGAAATATTTTGCCATGCCAGATGGTGACTGGGAGATATTTCCACTATCCCGCAAGGGACCCCAGTTTTCAATTATGGCTGCTAGTTCATAAAAAGGTGAACCCAGAAATCCTGGAATGTGCCCCAGTGAGGTTTTATCTAGAGGGACAATGTTCTCCCCCTTGGCCCACTTAAAGATATTCAAAAGGAAAGCCATTTTAATATTTTAGTCTGCCTGGCTCACCAAATGTAGCAGTCAGAAGGACCAACATGATGGAAAAGGTGTTACAAAAGAGGTGGGAGGACTGGCACAATAGCAAAGGGCTACAAGGGAAGGGAAGTAGATCACTCACCTGTATCAGAAGATTCTAGGTTTGCAGAGAAAGACTTCCACCAAAGAGGGATCTCCAGAAAGAGATCCTTCCTCAGTGGCACTCAGCCCTTAAATGAAGCCTTAAATGAGGTCACACAGATTAATTGCCTTGACCTGTGCTCCCAGGGCTGACTGGGTTTTTCCTCCAGGTGCTCAATCAGTGGTTCAGGCCATGACTCAGCAGTTCCCATACAGAGAACAATGTGTTTTAAGAGTTTAGGTGCCCATTCTGATTGAGAAATTAAAAAAAATAATAATTTTACCTGTAAATGGAATGCACAGTCATACAATTACATAAATGTATAAAGGGAAGAATACCTGTTTCTCCTAGTACATTTGACTCTTCGTGTGTTGCAGTCCTAAGCATTTTGCAATGGGCTAAATCTAAGTTTTCAATTTGAAATTTCTATTCCTTTTTGTAGGTTTAAATTCATACTTTTGCAAATTATTAACAGTTCATTAGATTTGATTGCTTTTACGGTTATAATTTTTATAAATGGCTAAGTCCTGTTACTGGCAATATCATTGTTTTGATCATTACATCAAACCTACATTTGCTAAAATTCAAGTTCCACATCCTTTCAATGTGAAATTCAATTTAATTGGATAAAGTTTTCCTTTAAGAACAAGGGTTCAATTTAATGGAATAACAGTACACAATATTATTTTCCCACTGTCAAATCTTAGTGGAGATTGTATAAGACAACTATCCACAACACACGTTGCTATTCCATAATGACCATAGATGCTCCTAGCAATCTAATGTGTCTTTAAGTCCAGTTTACATTAAAGCATGTTTCATTTGTAAATACTATCTCATATTGAGATTCAAAACATAATTCAAACTGTGTGAAATATATATTTTCCCCATTTATTGGAAGCTATATGAAACTAGAGAAGAAACAAAAAGTAATATATAGAATAGGTTGCCTGGAAAAGTGTATCACTTTGCATGATCTGTAAGAGCAGGAACGCTGCTAAAAAGCTTTCATCTTAGAACTCAAATAGCAGATAACCAGAAGTTAATTATTTTTCCCCAAACAAGGCATACTTGAGATAATGTTACGAATGAACTGTACTAAGGAGAAAACTGGGAGAATAACAAACACAACATGAAATATTGCTCACAAATATGCAGGTCAGAGGAGCCATGTGGGTGTCAGAGATATTTTTTTCATACTGCAAACATGACAGTTTGTTTCAGCTTCCACTGAAGTCCCACCGCATGGTCTGTGCTCATGTTTCATGGATATATGTGAATGGGTTCACCAGCTACTAGCATGTGAAATGCAGTGGCATAGAGCAAGGAACAGATGTGATCCATGAATGTAAAAGCATGAGATGACTGCTCTCTCCATTTTCCTTACATGACAAAATATAGTATGCTTTTCATTCCAGATAAGTGTGATTGGACACTTATTTGGACACTTCTTATTTAGAGTAACTCATTGTGTGAGGCTCTTTAGAATGACTGACTCACTCTCAAGAAAAGGAGATTTGAAGTGGGTTAACCATAAGCTCAGGAGACAGAAGAAATTTATCATCCATCTCCCCAGAGGAGTTCGAAGTAAGGTTATTGAGTCTGCACAGGTAGTCAAATAATCACAGTGGCATAAAAAAATGACTTAATGTCTACAAAAGACAGATTTGCTTAATGTGTTCCTACACATAAATGACTAAAAAGAAGCTATATCTAGCACTGTTAAAAAAAAATAAATAATAAAATAAATAAATAAATAAATAAAGGACTGTAAGCTGAAATAGTTAGAAGTGTAGAAGCGTTCTAATGGAAAATCCAAAACGTTCCCAAAATTCCAGATTGAGAGAATTTATTTCTAAAGTCTAATTCATGTTCTGGAAGTGGAAATAATACTTTCTTGTTAAGCCATGACTTTCAGCAAGCAAGAGAATAAATAAATGTGAACCTGACTATGCCAATTCCATTTTCTACGCTGGAATGAACTGAAGATGACTCACCGAACTTCAATAATATAAAGAATATTGGCCAAATAAAGACATTAGTTTATTTAAAAATTCTAGTCTGTTCTTCTATTTCTGTTCCTTTTTCTAAAAACAAAAAAAGAGAAAAATCCAATAGCAAACCAACTTATTAACTATGCCAAGGAAATTATCTTACTATATTGATGGACTTCTACATTGAAAGCTAGTGAATCTAGTGGTTTATCTACCAGACGCAGGTTCTTAGTATGCAGCAAAGAGGGGAGGTTGAATATGAGTGAAAAAAGGGAACATCATTCTCACTGAAAATGGGTATATTATAGGTTTTGGCCTCCAAGAAAGGAAGAAAAATTTAATTCCCCCCCAAAAAAGGAAAAAAATTTATAACACATAATATATAATGTATGTTATATATATGTCATATTGTAATATTATAATATATAGTATATATTATGTTTATAATATATGTTATACATATGTTATATATACATATATTTATATATTATATATATTATATATATAACATTGATGTCTCTTGTGTGTGAGTGTCTCACCCCAGGGAGCCCAGTTACTGGAATAAATGTAATCTAATCTAGCTCTGTAAAGACTACACTTTTGAACTACTTCCTCACTAAATGTTAGAACAATATCTTCAAAGATGTGTGCATCTACAGCTGCCTTTGCTTCTGCTCCCCAAAGGAAACAATAAGGCTTAGTAACCATAATAGGAAAAATGAACTCTTAAATCCTAAAACTACCCCTCCCCCCCTTCTTTTTTTTTTGGTGCTCAGAGCAAAAGGAAAGTTCGACACCATGTTTAATGTCACTATTTATAGTTGTGTAATATGTATGAATGTATTGAAATAAATTTTACAACATTCATGGCTAGATGATTCGTAGCCTAGCATATAGAAGTCAGCCATAACCTGCATTAGCAGTATTTTTTGCGCTACTGCCACCTCTGTCCTTGGACTGGGCAGGAGAGATGTATCTACTCAATCCCTCTTCCTGAGGCAGAAGGCTTTATACAAATGTCATTTCTGATACTTCACCTCTTCCAGCTTTCTCTCACAGATCTTTAAAACGCAATCTGTTACAGATCATCTCTTATAATCTGAAAGTTTTTCATAAGATTTATACTAAATCCATTTTGCTACAGTATATGTCGTATTTTAAATCCTGGCTGTTGAGAAAATTGAGTGCATATCATTTCCTTCCTCCCCAAAGAAACTTTGTGCATATTCTTCGTATCTTGTAGTCATTGTCAAGCTCCCCTTTTCTAAGTGGAAGAATATCTCTTTTAGCCTCTTTCCACAGGTCATATTGCCTAGCTTGTTGACCATCTTTATTGATCTCCACTGGAGACTCTCTGTTCATTTTTTTCATGAAGAAAGGTGCCCAAAACTGCACACAGTGCTCCTTTTGAAGTTTTATGGGATTATTTTATGTATCTGAAAGCAACATTTGTGTTCATACATCCAAATATGGTGTTTGCTTTCTTACAATAGCGTGACGTTGTTGACCAGTGTTCTCCTTGTACACTGAAATAACATCTGTGTCCTTTTCTGTAAAGCTGCTGCTGTTACTCATCCATTACTTGTGCACTTTATAATTCCTCCCTTAGTGTCTCAGTGTAATGCTTTGAACTTGTCCCTAGTAATTTTAATCATTTTGTTTTCTCAATAGTTTTTTCAGTTTCACAAGTTAATTTGATCTTAACTCATAGTCTGCCTTGCACAGCAACCTACAGTGTGAGTATTATTTCCCAGGAACTTTGGCATATCCACTTGATTGTACTCTCCTAGCATTTCCTGTGTCTATGTCCTCAGAGAATCATAGAATCACAGAATCCTTAGAGTGGGAAGGGACCTCTGAAGGCCATCTAGTCCAAATCCTCTAAAATGAACAGGGACACCACATCTAGATCAGGCTGTCCAGGGCCTTATCCAGCCTCACCTTGAAAGTCTCCAGGGACAGGGCATCAATCACATCACTAGGAAACCCGTTCCAGTGCCTCACCACCCTCACTGTAAAAGACTGTTTCCTTATATCTAAACTAAATCTAACCTCCCTGAGCTTGAAACCATTTGCCCTTGTTCTGTTGCCACAGATCCTGCTAAAGAATCTGTCCCCTTGTTTTCTGTAGCTCCTCTTTAGATACTGAAAGGCCACTATCAGGTCACCTTGCAGCCTTCTCTTCTCCAGGCTGAAGAGCCCCAGCTCTCACAGCCTGTCCTCATAGGAGAGTTGTTCCATTCCATCCATCATTTTTGTGGCCCTTCTTTGGACACGCTCCAACAGGTCCATGTCTCTCCTATACTGAGGACCCCACATCTGGAGACAGTACTCCAGGTGAGGCCCCACCAGCACAGAATAGAGGGGCAAGTCCACCTCCTTCAACCTTGCTGAACATGTGGAAATATGGCTAAGATTGTGACAGGTTCCATTTTTCTTTCTGCCAAAAAACAAACCACTGGGTCTTTTTCTGAAGAGGTGTGCTCTTCCCTTGATGACTCTGCAACAGTTAGGACCTCAAAGAACCATTTGCCCTCACTGATGTCAAAGCTACGCACCACTGCTCTCCTTTATGTATTTGTGTTGGTGGAAGATTCATTTTGACAAAGTCCTAACTCACTTAGCTGAATGCTTGCTGCCATTTACCACTGTTGCTTTTCAAAAACTGCAATTCAGTATTGACTAAAAGTTTTTTCCACTATTATAACTAGTTATCACCAACAGTGCTGAACAATGGTTTTGTTATTTGCTGACATACATCTCCAATGGTACTGCCTCAATTAAAGTTCTAATGTCATACACAGTACTAAATGAAAGTGGATTGAATTTCAGAGAAGCTACGTAAAGACCTTGTAGACTTATTTCAGACCAGCTCAAAATAAAACAAAAGAGGAAATATTTGTTGGAAGAAAATTGGGTGTGATTCACAGTATGATGCTTTTACTCAGCTGAGGCCTAACGCATATATAAGAAAATTATGTATTTATGTTTCAGGAGGTATAATAAATAGGTGAATTATTATTCCAGTACTAACAATAGGATTTTAAAGAGGTCATATATATAGTCACACAAATGAATATATACTTATCTGCTGGATGCCCATTATAAAGTATTCTCACTATAAACAAGAAAGTTTAAGAACGACAAATGTTTGAGTAGTCACATACTAAGTGCTCAGCATTCCTTTGCAAAATTTCAGAAAACTCAGAACATTTTAGAATTAAAAATTTATGAAATTCAGTCAGTATTTTAAAAGAAGCCAAATGTCTATTTTATTTTGAGATTAATGCACATCCCTGCCCACGGCAGAGGGATTGGAACAAAATCATCTTTAAGGTCCCTTCCAACCTAAGCCATTCTATGATTCTATGATTTATAGAAACTACAACTGTGGGAATATGTATCTTATATAAAACATTGTCTACCCAAGAAACAGTACCGAATGTTTCCCAATTGAATAAAGAAGTATGGATATGAAATGTAAATCCAGCAATCACTGGGGCCATATAATCATGCTTGGTGATAAATTTTCACTATATCATAAAAACTAACCATGAAAACTAATAAAAATTGTCACATTTGATAAAGCCTGCCATCTTAGTTTCTAAAGACAAAAATCTTTGTTTCTAAAGACAAAAATCCATGTCTAGCATGAAGAATCCCTAGATAGAGTGCTCCTAACTGCCTTTTGACCATAACGCTTCAGTTTTGAAACATTTTCCACATTTGCCCTACCTCTCCAGGGTTATTCTATTTTATTGATGTAGCTGTCACCTGACTACAAAGACCTTTCCATCAGGTGAAATTGAAAATGAAATCAAAGCATAATTTTTTAAAGAAAGACATACGTTTGTTTTGTTAAACCTAATATTTTTGCATGGTAACAAACTATAGCATACTATAGCCAAAATGAAGAAGATAGATTGCTAGTGTTTGTTCAGAAGCTACACAAAAGAGAGAAGTAACAACAAAACTAAGACAGCTGAATAAAATAGGGTTTAGTGTTTCTCAGCATTCTCCCCTAAAGAAAACTCTATTAATCAAAATTTTATGTGTCAAAAATGCAAGGCAAATAGAGATCAAAACTGAACGTGTGAGTATTAAAAATCGTTTTAAACATCAAATGACAATCACATGATTATGGAACCTTATATTGGTACTCTATTCTAAGAAAAGTAGTCTAACTTATATATGAGAAAGAAAACTGCAACAGAAATACAAGAGTTAAAAAAAAAAAAAACCCACCTAAGTTATTTGGAAGCTTACATACCAAGTTACACGTATTTCAAATGCATCAACTTAGTATATCAATAGATAAATAAATAAATATTAAAAGGAAGACTTTTGAATCACTTTGAAGTGTAAAGGGCATTTTAATTTGTCCCTTAAAAAAAATTTAGTCCTTACACTTAAAACAGAAATAACAGGAAAATAACTGAACCTCTAGACATATGTCCCTCTCTTATCCAGTTGGAATGTGGAATATTGATATCTGACTTAACTGCACTATATATGAATTGGATACCAAAATACTACAGTTGAACTTGCAAATAGACTCCATGCAAATGTAATTTTAATAATTCAACTTTTAAATCTCTTTTGTGTATTTTCACTTACAGCAGATGATTGAAATTAATAATCTAGTACAAAAATACCCTTAACTGAAGGAAGAATCCATGGCCTCACTCTTGAGGAATTAATTTTATTTGTATACTCAATGTTCAAATTTCCAAACTGCAATAGAACTTTGAAGGTGGAGGTCGGATTCCTTCTTTAGACTCTTACTCCATTCCTCCTCTTGAAATCATTAAATTCTATCAGAGAACCATGCATTAAAAACTCAGGAAACTTCACATTTAAATTTATCACGCTATTCTAACTCTGTCCCTTTTTGCATATGGAGTGTGAGTCAGTCTTAATTTCACCATCACGCATTTCAACTGCAGTATGTTGGATTTATTTTTTGTAACCATAATTATTTAGGTGGAGAAACTTGAACAAATTATTTTCCTTTCTAGGCCAGTAAATTTATATGCAATGCTAACCATGACAGATGCTAAATTATAAATTTAAGACAAGCAGAAGATAGATGGGGCATGAAATACGACACAAAAGAAAAAAAAATGTTGTCTGTTATTGTGAAGAAATAAGTTGTGGCTTATCTGTACAGCAGCTTTAAAAATATCTGATAGCCAAATTCTAGTATTTAGTATTTATGTATTTATATTTATATCTACTATTTACTATAATCAACAGCGCAAGTTATAAGAACTAATCCCCAGACACAGAAATATCCAAAGGGAATTTAATGCTAAAAATAAATGTATCATAGGAGCATGTTCACCCTATAAACTGTACACTGCATTACAAACATTGAGTCATGTTTATCTTTTTCCATTTAGCAGTAAAGCTCAGCTTCCTCTCTATTTTGAGATTCTTCCCCATTTTACATATCAGATTTATCTGAACCACAAACACTGTTTCATAATAAATTGGTCAGAATTGTCACAGAATTGGGGGCAGTAAAGGGCAGGATTCAATTTATTATATAGAATGTAGAATATATACCTATTAGTTTAATTTAGATCAAAAAAAGCTTACAGAATTCCCAACTTGTAATGAACACAGAGTTCACCTGCCTACATTCCTGCAATGCAGAAACTGGGGGCAGTCCAGTGAAACAAATAGAAGATCAGATTCAAAGAAATTTAATAAATCTTACAGGAAGTTGGTGAGCTTGTGAAACTTCCTACAACATGAGGCTCTGGAGGCACAAATTAACATGATTATGTATACTAAGTATTCCAAACAGCGATTCAAAAGTTGAATGTGCACAGGCATTCTCATCTCTGTCACACGTGCACTCCCCCATCTCCAGTAGTTCATCTGACTTCTACTGTTCAGGCAAATATTTTCTTCTGCTTTGAGTTGGATTTGGAGATAGGAAATGGCTTAACAATAAAAAAAACAACTGCCAGCTTGAGAAGCCAAGAAAATAGCAACTCTGTAACTATTCTAAGATTTTGCAATCTTATTTGCAATAAAATAAAGAAAGAATAACGGTTGGGAACTGTACCATATGATGGCCAGCTGGAGAAGAGTCATCTAGATAGCTTGCTGGAAAACAGCTTCCAACAACAGTGTTGTATTTAATTTAAAGATAGCTATTCAAGTCACACCCTAGAGAATTATTGCAATAACATTGATGAAGCTTTCTTTTGGGAAAATCCTTACTCTATCCATAAATATATTACACCAGGTGACCAACATCTGTAAGTGGCACAAATGAGTAATTGCAGAAGGTGTCAACTGTTGCTCTTGGCATTACCAACATGAACGGAATGTAACCTAGTTTCACTCCTACTGTTTTGTAGTATGCTCACAGCATTGATTGGTGCTCTCTGAGTTACCTGATATGCTTCAGTATTCATGTAATTTCTGGCATAATTATTCATTTCTGATTGGTTTTGAATTAGTATTACTACCATTTAGCTCAAAAATGCATCTGTTATTTTTGGGCAAATCTTTTAGATAGTTTGTCCTTCCCATAAGTAAATTTTGAAATTTTCAGAAAGGAAAAACACTCCACTCCCCACACTTCATTATACTGTTTTCTCAAGACCGATATGAAGTATTTATTAGTATATTTTTAGCTTGCTCTCCCAGTAGGTGGAGTTCTGGCTATCAACCTTGTCTATCTGAGAAAAGAATTGAAACCAGGCCTCTCACTTCTTGAGTGTTTTAATCAATAATCTGTTCTATAGAAGGTAGGTACTGTTTTTTTCTATTTCAACAGAAAAACAAGTAGGCAGGCTATCTTTCTGAAAACTCATTTTTTCTCAATTATAAAAGAAGTTTCCAGACTGTGTCTGGATGAAAATAAATGCATTCTTATATGTCAGAGTTAGGCCCAAGAGGGCTTGGGGATGTAAATTCATGCCTTGTTTTGCTAAGCTGTATCTTCACTAAGAAGCTTTTATCTTACGAATTTTATTCTGAGCCATTAAGTTTTCCTGCACTTTAGGAAGGGAGATCAGGCACTGATTATGAAAGTTCCCCTATGGCGGTAGAGCTGGCCATCAGCCCCAGAGTACCAGCTATTTCTTCTAGCAGCCTGAGCTTGTACAGTGTGCCAGAAGGGGCTTCTGTGGAAGAAGTTACCATGCACAACACTGTTACTGCTTTCCTTCCTAGGTCTTCAAAGGGAAATTACTCACAGTATAAAGAAATTCCTCCACTGCAGGGTTCAAAATCAAGAACCAGTTTTTAAAGCTTCTGTTTTCTACACAAAGGTAAAACAACACTTTTTCCCCAACAACGTAACAACACTGTCCTCCACAGAAAATCTCTGTTTGCCGAATATTCTGTTCTCCTGTGTTATATACTTAACATTTTCTTAGTTCACTAGAAACTGATATTCTGTGTTGTGTAATCGCATAACTACAAATCTTTTTCATTACATTTGATTTTCTTTATGTAAATATAGTTAAGAATTGAGACTTACATAGCAAAATACAAAAAGGAATGTATACAAATAGATTGATAGAACATACTCTGTTCCACATAAAAGACCCCTCATTGGTTATTCAGTGGATGAAAGAGAAGAAAGGAGAACTTGGAAAAGTATAGTGAAAAATGCTGCACTGTTTTGTAAAATTAACTATTTCAAGCTGTTTAACCTTAGCTGGGAAAACTCTGTGTTGGAGTGGAGTTCTTAAGGAAAGGAATCTGCTACAAATTAAATTGTCTGGTGCTTCTAAAAAGAAAAATTTGAGAATGCTTATAAAGTGGAGCCACTTTCTTTCTCCTTTTATTGATTTGAAAATGTGCCACATTTCAAATGGTTATTCCCATGTGTCATCAACAGAGGACCACACAAAGCCTTTACATTTTTAGCTAACTTTCAGTTCTTCAAATGTTCAGTAGTCCTCTGCACTCATACATTCATGATCTGTTCTATTTGGCTCTCAAACACAAGTATTAAGTAGGACAAAAAGAAATGTTCCCTTGCTTCTTTGAAAACACAAATAGAGAGGAAAAAAAGACCCTACAGTTCCAAGGTGCATTTATTAAAAGATACTGGGGAGAAAGATAAGGATTTCTCTCCTTTTGACTAAAACAAATTCCATTGTTATAAACCCTGCTACAATTACTGAGGCCACAGGATTCAGATTTAACTACTCTTAACAAGTGGTATAACTCTGCAGAAGTAAAATATTCAAGTAAATATATTTGAACAGAGGTCAGCGGCTGACATGGTAATAGAATCTTAATGTTTAAGTAATAACAGAAGTAAGCTAGGTCTTATTTCTGGACCATTACTGATGTGGAAATAGACACACAATAACTAGGTAGTTAAGAATTAGAATTTGGAAAACACAATTAAAACTAACAAGTTATATTTACACAATTAAAACAAACAAGTTATACTTCACTATATTTTTTGTGTCCAATAAATGTCTATATTGCATACCCAAACCAGCTCAGAACCCAGACCAAGAATAACATTTGCTTATGCTTTCTGTTTTTGCACTAGGACATACAAAGAATTGCCAGTAAATTCATCAAAAGCTACTTCATCTTTCTGCCTATCTTTCTTCTTGTTTTTCTCAGATTTTCCATTTTGCTTGCATTCTGGGATAACAATGTAAAATATATTTTGTACTTGAGAACTGTTGTGCATGGGAAACCTCTTAACACACAGAAAAAATTATTGGTTGGCAATTCCCAAAGAGAATGCAAGTTGATTTGTTTAAGAATGCTCCTCTTTTACCTAATGCATGTTTCAGGATTGTACTGGCTTTTCAGTTCTAAATGTTGTTCGTAATAAGAATATAAACAAAGTTGTATCCAGTTTATTAGTTCAGAGTCAAAGAATTTAGCAACAGCAATGTTAAAGACTTGTGATCTGATACATTCTGTCTTCTGGAAGTGAATTTGTTAGGATTGCTTTCTCTCTGCTGTGGAGTGAGAAACTGATAGCTCAAAACATTTTTCATGTGGCCTAGCAGAAATTAAGCAACATATAGACAATATAGAAAAAAAAAGTGCCACTGTGAAATTTAGGCTACATCACAGCAAATGAAGCACTGCTCAATACTGAGAATACACATCCTTGTTATCCAGATACCCTTAGAAAATTATCCCTTTGCTTCAAGATAAAAGAAACTTTTCCAAAATAAAATTCAAATATAAAGCTGTCTTCCACACACTTTCCAGGAACTCAATATTATTCTTATGCTATTCCCAGGTCAGGTATTGCTCTTTAAACCTTCCCACATAAATGTATTTTAATATATTTATGATTTTGTGGTTGTTATTTTTTGTTTTTTTGTTTGTTATAATGTGTTGACATATAATACCATATATGATACATATGAAAGAAGCATATCCCCTGGCTGAATTCAGCTGTCAGCTCCCTACTTCATTCACAGAAATCTGATTTGAATTGTCTTCTATAAAGCCTGAACAGTGACGGCAACAAATGTTATATTTTTCATGAGATAATTTTTGAACATTTGGGGGAACATGACGCAGGACTGTACTTCATGTCTCACTTTCAACTGACTTTGCATCATACAGAAAGCTACACTTAAAACACACAAGGAGAGGAAGATCACTAAATATTGTAATAGGAGCATAGTCATCTACCTGGCTTTTTGTTTCTTAAATAAAAATATAGGAAGTACAGATGCTAAAGAAAATAGGCACTGGATATTTTGAGACAGTATTTGAACAGGAAATATTATGATATAAACATTGAAAAATGACTGTGAGCAAATTTCTCAGATGCATATGTTTTCAGAGAGAACACTTATATACTTCAAGCTTTTCTTCCCAAATCCCATGTGTTGGCTTGAAGAACATCTCACTGCTTTGCCCTCCTCCTCTGTATGACAATCCTTCTGTGCCATGACACCAGTCCTGCATTTATGCGACCATCTGCAGTTCTGCCTGCAGGAGAAGTGCCCTTTGACACTATGGGACAGACAGGAGATTTGTAGGTCTCTGTCTTCATGGACTTGAAGCTGGTTTTTACAGTTGGTTTACTGTAGGGCTAGACTTAATTGAAATAAATAAATAAATAAATAAAAAGTCTCTCAATTCCTGTGCATTAATGGCGCTTAGTCTTAGGTCCTTGATCCATACTCTCCTCCCATCTGCTGCATGCTGCATCATTTACTTGTAGTTTAGGTTTAAAGCATTCTAGCTTTGTCTTTTCTCAACAACACAACACATTCAATAGCAAACTTTAATGTCCTCTACTAACGTGAGGGGAGAAGTAACTCAGAAAAATGTACTTACCATTTTTATAACTTAAATATTCTGCATTCAGTTTTAAGGTTCATTTGGCTAGTGGTTCACAGCCGAACATTATGAAAAAGCATGAGGTTCTTTTCAGACTTTCAAAATACTCTTTATAACTCAATCATTTTAAAAAATCATCAGAAATGCCAAACCATGGAAGCCAGGAATGCCATACCAAATCTGTGGTCTTGCAAACTTCATATAAGTTATTTGTAAATGGACAGAAATGTACATTCGTAAACCCATAAAATCTACTCAAAATACTAACTACCACAAATCCACTGAACAGCATTTTCCACACTTCTTTATCCTGAATCACTTCTATTGTTGTTTTCTGAGGAGGTCACATGTAACTATGACCTCAGGCTTCAGTGTAAAACTGACATTTTAATACAGTCTGAATGTGGTAGATTAACTATACAAGAAATGTAAAAGGCTGAAAACACTCCAAAAACAACATTTGCTTGAATTGTTTAACAATCTATTAGTCAATGTTTTAACCTTTTATTAAGACTACCAAAGAAAAATGTTGTATCAATAAATGCTCTCTCCCTAGCAGGCAGCCTTTTCCTCTTACTGTCACATTAAGAAGTTTATTGTAACAATACATATTTGGCAACTAGTTTCTAGATGCTAAACTTTGATAAAAGATTAGATACAAGAAATAATGAACTACTTTTCTGGAAGAAACTGAAACCTGAAGTCTATTTTTTAAAAAGCTATCATTAAAATAGAATTGAAAGTAATAGAAAATCAAAACATTTCAAGGTGCTGTTAATATATTTTAATTTTTTTGTTAAGTCTGCTAGATGAATCCATGCTTTGTCAAATTTGTCAGTTAAGGGAACAGAGAATTTGTTGGCATTACAATAAATTACAAGCATCCCACAAAAAAGCAACAGAAAGCAGAGCTTGCATGGGAATATATTCTTATTCATGCATAGCATTCAAACCCCTAACATTTATCAAAGAGTAGTATCGTAGAATTTTTTTAGTTGGAAGGGACCTTTAAGACCATCAAGTTCCAAGCCCCCTGCTGTAAGCAGGGACACCTCCCATTAGGGCAGGTAACTCAAAGTCCCTTCCAGCCTGGCCTTGAGTGCTTCCAGGGAGGGGGCATCCACAACCTCGCTGGGCAACATGTTCCAGTGTCTCACCTCCCTCACAGTAAAGAATTTCTTCCTAGTATCTAGTCTAAATGTACCCTCTTCCAGTTTAACCCATTTCCCCTCATTCTGTCACTGCCTGCCCTTATGAAAAGTCCCTCCCCAGCTTTCCTGTAGGCCCCCTTCAAGTACTGGAAGGCCACTATAAAGTCCCCCCAGAGCTTTCTCTTCTCTAGGCTAAAGAGCCCCAGCTCTCTCAGCCTGTCCCTGTCGGGGAGGTGCTCCAGCCCTCTGATCATCTTTGTGCCCCTCCTCTGGACCAACTCCAACAGCTTCATGTCCTTCTTGTGTTGGAGGCCCCAGAACTGGATGCAGTACTCCAGGTGAGTTCTCAAGTGAGCAAGGTAGAGGGGCAGAATCACCTCCCTTGACCTGCTGGTCATGCTTCTCTTGATGCAACCCAGGATACAGCTGGCATTCTGGGCTGCAAGCACGCTGCTGACCCATGTTCAGTCTTTCATCAGCCGACACTCCCAAATTCTTCTCCCTAGGGCTACTCACAAGACATTCTCCACCCAACCTCTATTTGTGCTTGGGATTGCCCCGACTCAGGTGTAGGACCTTCCTTGAGTTTGTTTGATTGTTTTTTGATTTTTAAAAAATTTAAATTACTATATTTTTTCTGAGAAAATAATGGTACAGCTATCTTTAAAATTACCAAATACAGGTAACTCAAGTAGAGAACAGAAAAAAAAATAATAGAAATTAAGAAAGAGCTGCACACCAAAACAAAAGTTACATAAACCTGTATTTTCATCTTGAATTTACTAGTGTAAGTCAGTCATAAAATAACTTCTATGTTAGACACATAAGATGTGGGGGGAGATTTAACAACAAAGAGCCCAACAGACTCTGGTAGATCTTATCTCTATGAGGCCTCCGGAGTCTGGAGACAGGGCTAAGGTGTAAACAGAATAGTCTTTAGTACGCACAGCTAATGTGGTCACTTCTGGGATAGTTAAGCAACCCTTTGTTTGTTATCTACGTTGTTGTGAAGAACTTACGGATAATTAACCGTGAGTGGATTTACTGCTTACGAGTGAAGGATATATAAGGTGTGAGTAAAACACAATAGAAAGAACTTGCTATTAAGAGAACTTGCTATTCTGAAAGCTTGCTATTCTGATGCCACACTGACTGGGGGAATTCTGTAACGGGACCAAGCGCCGACAATAAGATTCATTTTGAAACACATACCCATGCTGCTCTGTGTGTAAGCATCACATATGGTATGTATGATACATAGTATACATAAAAGATATACAGGAGTGCTAATCCAAAAGTAATGCCTCCTATTTTATTATGTTGGCCCCTGATGTCAGAGGTGGATGCTGGTGGTATGGCAGTAGAGGCTGAGCCTTCCCACCAATATTCCCTTACATTTTGTTGCTGTGCAACAAATGGCAGCAGAGGAGTAGTATGACAGAATGGCATCTAGTATGGAAGTGTGTATGATGCAAAGGTGTGACGCTGAATTTCTCCTTATGGAAACAACTGCACCCAATGACATTCACTGACACTTGATGAACATTTATGGAGACCAAACAGTGCATGTGAACACAGTGAGGTGGTGGGTGGTGAGTTTCAGCAATGGCAAAAGCAATGTGGAAGACAAGCCGTGCTCCAGACAGCCACGCAGATTTTTAGGAGTGTAGCATGCAGGCTCTTGTTCATCACTGGTGAAAATGCATAGCTAATGGTGATGACTATGTTGAAAAATAATGTTCTGTAGCCAAGAATTTGCTCTATCAAACAGTGCTATTGTGCTTTGTATCTGTTGTAATTTCCATGAAAATAAGTAGGAAGCATTAATTTCGGAGCAACCTACGCATATAGTATAGGAAACATGTCATTAAATATTATGTTATATTTTTCTTAGTTACTTAATTAGCACAAGAAGGAGGGCTTTCAGTCAGCTATTTTTTGTTATATCAGAATTAGTATTAATAACTCCTGGAAATATAAAAGCTGCTAAAAGGTCTACTTGCAGTGATGATGAAAAGTACTATGAACTCCAAGACATTATTAAACTTGGAAAAAATCAAATGCACTGAATAAAGCAAAATTTCCACCTGTGCAACACCCCTGATCATTAGGCTGTCATCAACCTTGTAAAAATAGGGTGACCAACACCATTCTAGATAGACCTTTTCCAGCCTTAAAATTAACCCTTACTAAAATAACATAATACGAATCAAGAAACATTTCTGAAGGAACAAAATCTTTTACAGTAATGCTTTGCTTCTGGCACATTGTCTAGTTTGTGTTTCAAGCATCATTAAAGACCTGAGAAATGCTGAGGTAAATATTTCTGTAGGCTCTTCTTCAGCATTACAATTGTTCAGCTAAGATTTTGGCCACAAATGAAACAAAACCAAAACATTTCTGATTAATACTTAGGGAAAACTATTCTACTCTGCTACACTTAGCTGTATTTACATTAGTAAGTAAGGCACCAAATAGAATCTGCTAGGGAACTGAAATCTGTACTGCACGTATGTCTAGTTTTTACCTCTGGCTGGATCCAGTCTAGACTCCTGGACTAAAGGTCTATTCATGGCTAGGAAGCACCTTCTTGTTTCATTTCATAGACATGAATCCATTTGCCTTCTTGGCACTTCTATACAATGCTAATTCTATACTAAAATGTTTTAAAAGCAGGGCAGTTCATATTGCATTTCTCAACTAAAATGCTCATACAGAAACACTTTTTCTTACAGGCAGAGGATCGCACAAATCTGCAAGGCATGGAACTGGTTATATCTGCAGTATTATTGACTGCATTACAGGTTAGCATGTTCATTAGGCCTCCAAAAAATGAAGCTCGATTTTCTAAGAATTATCATTCTTAAGCACTTGTTGATGAGCAGATAATTTTTATATCTGGTTACATAGGTCAGTTCCATGTGCACTAGTTAGGTTGCTGTCATAAGATGTACAGGGAATTGTAGTTAAGTCAGACACCAACAAGCTTTAGATTCACTGACTTTATGTAATAGGCAAGCAAAGTTGCAGAAGGGGAAAGAAAAATCAGATATGAAACATTGTTCCTTCTCCTAGACTTTCATGTCTCCTTGAAATGACATGGTAATGCACCATGAACATTAACAAAAGTGTTTAATAGTTTTTCTGATGGTGGCTGATGATTTCTTGTTCCAGGTAATTTCAGTAACCAAGGAGACAGTGAAGAATCCAGAGCACTTATCAGCTAGTAACATGGTGACAAGATGGTGTCTCCAATACTTTTATTTGTGCAATGGGAAACAAATGGCTAAACTTAACCCATCAAGCTACAATGTACTTCTATGAGCAAGCAAAAACTATGAAGGGAAGAGTATGGAAGCCTAGGAAACAACTGCATGCAAAGAAGGACAGGAAACGGTCCTATAGTAAGAGATAGTGATCAATCCATTAGTTTCGGCAAAGTTTTGGATCGCTTGATGAACTGAAGACAAAATCCATGATTTTCATAGAATGAGTACTTCCCACCTACAAATGCAAGAGAAATTAGAGAAGTTATCCCCAGTCTCATGAGATTCATTGCCAACAAAAGAGCCATGAAATTACAGAAAGAAATCTGTGGCTCTTAGGGCCTAGGTAGGAGAAAAGATAAGCCTACAAGCATTTCATGTGCAGAAGCTTCTATTTTAACCTGGTTCACATCATGAAAGATATGAGCATAGTGGTTTCAATCAAATGCTCTTATCAGTGAGGTACCACAGAGACCTCAGAGGCACAGGCCAAGAATGAAAACACTAAGGTTCCCAACAGAGTAAACAGAAAGTTTTTATAAAGCTATCCGGGGAAACTTACTGTTTTTGTATTGTGCTTTTTTATGTTGCTTTCAGATATGGGAATACACTTGATGCCTGCTGATTCAATGTTGAATGTGTGCTCAGCCACACAAGTCACATTGTATTTCTATGGGCAACAACCAATATAACTATTTTGGAAGTGTGTCAGAAAAAAAAAAGTCATAGAATTCTGATTCTACAAATGACATCCTACAAAACAAAGTAATTTGATTCTGTAACTTCAATCACAGTTTTTGCAGGCACAGTATTTTACCCATCAGATCAGAAGGGAAGGGCACAAGGAATTTTCTAAATTTGGAAGAGGTTTTCCTAAGGTTTTCTTTTTTAAATCTATGTGGTTTTTTCTACAGTATTTTTCTTGCCTGCCGTCATTTAGTAAAACTGCTGATAGAAGTAAGAATCTCTCTGAACTGCTTCTAAGAATTTTATTTAATGGCAGAAAGGGTGATACGAAAAGACACTGCTCAATACTGTAGAATTCTGTCAAGAGAAAATGAATGTACATCTCAATTAACAAAAAGAGTTAAAAAGAGTCAAACAAAAAAGGAGGCTCTTTTTTTTTTTTTTCCCATAACCTAAATAAAACATATACTGATGTAATAATGCTACATCAAACACTGTGATGAATTTACACCGGCAAAGGCCTAGTCATATGATGACAGCACTCCTTCAGTGAATAAGTACACAGTGCATTGTCCCTTCTAGAGCTCAGCTTCAAAGCCCTTGAAAGTCTCCTTTGAGTTTTGAAACTTCCAGATCAAAACTTTGGAACTCACTTATACTTATAGGATCAGATTAAGCAGTCAGTAAGATAGCCATGATTTAAAGGATAAATCACTTCAGAACAATGTCTATGAACATTCTCTATGGCATTACACTTGAAATTAAGTTTAGAAAGTAATACCACACAGGCTCAGATTTTGTTTCAGGAAAACTGAGGAAAAAATAACATTTTATTTTATTTTTAACCATCCCAATGAAATTTATCTTTCAATTTTGCAAGTTTGTTTAGCAAATAATTTCCGGCATAGGCTAAATCCAGTGTCTCAGTGGTTCATACCTATACCAATCTATACATGGGCTAAGATATAATGCTTTTTTTGTTTGTTTGTTTGCTGCTTAGGACAATAAAGATTTGAGTGTTTTATAAAAATCTAAATCTACAGAATAAACTTTCCACCATCAAACAAACAAACAAATGCCCTCTGGACCAAGCCTGTGGTTTGTTGTGCATGTAAACTTGATTAAAGCGTGTCTTGTCCAATCCTGCCATATGCATGGTTGAAAAGTAACAGTACTAAGTACAGTACAGTAACTATGTTCACACAGAACAATGGAAGCATAAGAAATATTATACATTTTAACTTCAATATTTATAGACTTCTTAAACATAGGAAAGCAATAACCAACTCATTGTGCTATCCAGACTCAGAAGCACTTATCATATAAGAAGGAGTAAGTGCTTGTTTCTCCTGATTGACATAATAAAAGATTCAAGTTCAAGGCAGCTAGAGAACTGTGATCTTAAGACTTACATTTTACAGTCTCAGCACAGTTCTAAGTAACTTGTTATTAGGAAGTTTGTAGCAGAGTTGAGAAGCACAGCCACAGCTCCAATCACAACCTTGTCTTTTTTTTCTTCCCTAATGTGTATGTTGTGATCATCTACATACTTGTGCAAAAATAGACAGCAGCTGCAATGTGTAAAGTACTTTTGCAGCCCCAGAATGCAAATTATGAGGTGATTTGGCTAATTCTTGACACATCATTTCTCTTTCATACCTAGCAATATCACAACTAGCAGTGTTTTTTCTTCTATAAATGCAGTCAGCAGTGTTAATGGGCACTGACTGGCTAGAAATAGCAACTGCCTAGCATGAATACTGTACTGAGAATTTATTATGTAGACTTCATATTATGTTAATTTCAAAGGCCTTCTAGATCTAACTCTTGTTATATCTAACTGTACACAGAATTACAGAAGCAGTGGAAAATGGTGTTTAGGAAGGCATTTCAAGAGTCTCCTCTGGACATATATGTAGATGGCTATGACAATTTTCTCAGCAAAACTATTTTTAAGGTCTAAGCTATCAACTTCAGCAGAGTTTTCTGAGTTTGAGTTAGTTTTGCATCATTTACAAAACTTTGTGGGAGAAAGATTTGGTCTGGGTGGGGTTGGGCAAAGGAAGGGCAGGTCTAGAGAGACCTTGGAGGAGGTTATTTTAACCAATTAAACTTATAAACTACAATATTATTTATTTCCAGCTAAGAATTTTGTTTCTTCTGTCACTCAGGCTGAAACCAGCAAATTGAGTACACTTCTCTATCAGTAATAAGATTAAAATGTTTTTTATATGCCTCTAAAAATGTGTTCAAAAGTTTTGTTTAACTTCTCAATACTGAGAAGCACTGCTATATGAAAAAAAAAAACAACTATGTTTGTGATTTGCTTCCTGTTGAATAAAAACAAAACTTGGAAGTGTTGAAAGCTGATCGATGAAAAGGGTATGTACAGTTTGTTTCCACATAAATATGACAAGGATTTACAGAGGCTTTGGCTTTTGATTTGACCAACAGAAGTACCGAAAACAGATAATGTTGTTGCACTAGTTTTAAGGGCTTTTCTTTTCCTTCATATATTTCGATTGCATTAATAACCCTAATCAAAGATACTGGCCTTCCTATACAAAGCTTGCTTTACATACTTCCTTAGTCACAATTATAATAGTGTGTATACTGCATAAGAATGATCAGTCCAGCCTATCCATCTCCTTCTGTAGAGCATTTCTACTCTTAAGCAGATTAATGTTTCTCCCCCAGCTTGGTGTCACCTGTGAACTTACTGAAGGTGTGCTCAATCTCCTGGTCCAGATCATCTGTAAAGATTTTAAACAGGATTGGTCTCTGCACTGACCCCAAGGGAACACCACTCATGACTGCTTGCCTGCTGGATTTAACTCCATTCACCACCACTCTTTGGGCCTGGCTGTCCACTTTTTTACCCAGCAATTAGTACACCTGTCTAACCCATGAGCTTCCAGCTTCTCCAGGAAAATGCTATGGGAGACAATGTCAAATGTTTTACAAAAGTCTAGGTAGACTACGTCCCCAGCCTTTCCCTCATCCACTAGTTTGGTCACTTGGTCATAGAAGGAGATCAGGTTGGTCAAGCAGAATCTGACTTTCATGAATCCATGTTGGATAAGCCTCATCTTCTGTTGTCCCATGTATGCCGTGTGATTGCAATCAAGATAATCTGGTCCATAACCTCCCCTGATACCACAGTCATGCTGACAGACCTGTAGTTCCCCGGATCCTTCTTGTAGATGGGAGTCACATTAGCAAATCTCATCTAGAACCTCTGCATCTAGTCCTGACTGCTGATAAATGAAGGCAAGTGGCTTTGCAAATCACTTCTACCAGGTTCTTCAGTATCCTCTCATGGGTCTCATCCAGCCACATAGACTTGCAATAGTCTAGATGGAGATGCAGGTATTGTTTCCTCCTATATTATGGGGGGGTTTACTCTACTTCCATCCTTGTCTTCCAGCTCAAGGTGCTGAGTTCCCTGAGGATATCGGATGTAACTCTTAAATTTAGAAGAAAAGAAGGCAAGTGTGGATGACAAAATCCATATAAAATCTCTTGGTCCAGAACATCCTGGGCATGGCAACCAAAAAAAAAAAAAAAAAAGAAAACTTAATGACTATTTGATTATCAAATACTGTGGTATGCTCAGGCAAACTGTCCTAAAGTTTGATGGGAAAAGTTGCATGTTGATCTTTTGTTGATAATTTTTTAATAGGAAAATCTAAAGTAACCAAATACATTGTGTGGTGGACCTGGCAACAAGCCTTAAAAGGTTTTCCTCATCTTAGTTATTCAGTTATGTGTATATCTATAATTTCTGTTGCCATTTGCCCAACCTCAGGGCAGGTCTGAGAGTCAAAAATCCTTTGAGATTAGTGACTGTATTTAAAAGCAATAGAATACTCTGTATCAGAAAAATGTGGGCCAATCATCTGAGAAGAATGCAAAAAAAAAGACTACTATTTGACTCAGAATACATGGACTTTACATTAACCTACAGTTCATTCAGAATGAGAAGGAAATAAGATACAGTGCAATTTAACCTATGCAGAGGCCTTTATTGCTTAGAATGTCAAGAAAGGGCAAAATAAGATACAACTTCAGTATAAACCATAGTGCAAGATAAATTTTTAACGCTAATAATGATAAGAAATTTTTCAAAAGATTTGTAGAAACCTCAATATGTTCTGTCTGTGTTGTATAAAAAACAAGAGTCTTGATCAAGTGTTAAAACATAATTGCATTTGTTGACAGTTTGTTATCTACTGGAAATGCTGAAGACAATCTAGTTGCAAAGAGATAGAGATCTCTTTTTCCTTCTCATATGTCAAAAAGGATGGGGCTAAAGGGACATATTACGGGAAAGATTTTAAAAAGAAATCATTTGAAAAAGACAAAACTGTCTGCTAGTAAACTACTTAAAAACAGCATGTGAATTATAAAGCACAGAATCCCCATTCCACACACTTTCTTCTGCAGAAACCTTCACGCAGTTCATGATCCCTCTTTCATTGTGGTTTGTTTATTGTAGTTTTCCTCCATGCACACTTAACAAAAAGCAAAACATTTATGGTCTTCATGAATTACCTCTCTCCTTGTTTTAGTTTCAGCTGAGATGAAATTGTTTTTTCTTCAGAGTGCCTGGCATGATGTTATGTTTTTGATTCTAGAAGAAAAACAATGTTGATAACACACCAATGTTTATAGTTGCTGCTAAGCAATGTTGTACAGAGCCAAGGCCATTCATAGTGAAGGGCCCAAGGAGCTGGGAGGGAACAGAATTAGGACAGCTGGCTTAAATTGGCCAAAAGGATATTCCATACCATATGACATCATGTGAAAGGAGTTTTGAAGGGGTTAGAAATCATCTCGGTCTCTTCTCCTGCTCAGGGGTAAGCAGGGCTTTGGCTGGAAGGTGGTGAGCAATTGCTTGTGCATCACTTTTTATATACATTCATACACATATTTATATAAATCATAACTATAACTGTTTTCCTTTTCTCTATCTTAGTATACAGTTTTATCTCAACCCATCAGTTCTACTTTGTTTTTTTCTTATTTTCTCCCCCTTCCCACTTGGGAAGAGGAAAGAGTGAGTAAAAAACTGTGTGGTGCTCAGCCACCTGCTGCGTTAAACCACAATGCTCCCTTTTTAGAGATAGTGACTTTTGCAAATTAATTTTTTCTTTCATTCCCGTTCAGTGACCTGAGGCAGGTGTGGCTGTAAAACATTAGTTTTATTGAATCATAGCATGATTTCAAACCTAATTAAAAGATGGGTTCCCACCTATCCTGTATGTTCTCTCTGCTGTTAAATTTATTTTAAAGTATTGGTAACTAATAAGATGAACTAACCAGTTTAGCAACTCTGTTTCTGACCAGCTTTCACAGATATCTGTAACTGAAGGCCAAGAAGATAAGGGTGTGTAACTAACTAGCTCAGAGTAACTTGTCCCTGGTGGGAATACAAAAGTCTGCAGTCAGTAATGAAGTTTTCCATGCCTCATCAACGCATGCTAGTGCTGCTGCAGTAATGACTTCAAAGAGGCCTTGACTTATGAAATATCCAACATAATGCTTGTGAGCTCCCAGAGGTCTGCTTCCTGCTACAATTTGCTGCTTAGTCACCACCCAAAGGTCAATGGTTTAAAGAAATAAAGTTTAGAGATCAAGGAACAAAACCCTGCCCAGAAACATGAAGGTAATTAAGAACTGGTGTAAAACTGTCATTGCTCAAACAACTGACATGAGAGTTTGAGATGCTACTACTTCTGGCCTTCAAATTAGGCAGGTAGATCTGAGAAGAATACAAACATGCAAACTGAACTCATAGTGCACAGTGACTTAAAAAGTAACTGCATGATTTCAAGCTTATAGGCTTGAGAAAATAACTATGAGTAACTTGGACCCTTCAGAAACAACAGTTGGGCAACAGATGAGTTACCTTAGTGCCTCATATTTTGGTAGAAACTTACATTTGGGTAAGCAAATTGCACCCTGAATGAAAGAACTACTGAAGTTCAACATGCAAAGAGCTTTCTTGCACTTCCACTCCATACATGTTCATTAAACAATAACCAGACAGTTAAAGAAAGCATCCCTAAATGCCACCAATTTGAAATAAGCATCTCACTGAAAAACTGGCACTGCTTCGGTATTGTGAAAGTGTCACTTTGACAGGAAAGCAGATGTCTTCTTGTTAATTTTCTCTAAGATATTTCATATTTCATTAAATATGTCAGTAGATAATTCTAAAATATTTAAAGCATTCTGAAGCATAAACAATGCATCTGTTCCTGAATTATCAACCAGCTCTGATCATTATATTTATGTGTGTAGTGACTGAATTAATATCACAAAGACAATTAAGTCTGGCAGACCCTAGCTTTCAAACACTTGCCTCTTCAAGTATATGACTTTAATGTGGTCTTTGTAATGAATAGTACTTGTCTTTATAGCATTAATAATGTGCTATGTACTTCATGGACAAGTTAAGTCATGACCCCTGCCTGTTCCAAACTGTCAGTAGGAATGAGACCTGAAATATTAAATGTCAAAAAATATAGCTCTGTGCATAGAAGTCCTCCTTTAACTGAGATACACAACAGATTATATAGCTGCTGAGTGCAGCTGCCAGTGAGACATGACCACACACTCAGGCCTTTTTATTATAGTCCTGTGATGCACAGACAACATGAGAAAAAACTTTAACACTGGAAAATGGCAATCTGTGCATTCTCTGCTGTTCTTTCATTCATACATACAAACATTTGCATGTGTGTAGTTGTCATTGGTTAACTTTGTCTGGGAGTACAATCCTATATATATAGGTCTTTGGAAAGTTTGTAAATGTTTGCATCTTATTCCTATTTTAAGTTCATCACTTTTCCTGCACTACTTTACATACTGTCACCACCCTTACTAGCCCTGGACATTTTGCTCATGTTGCAGGACATCCACAACCACTCAGCAAACAGGTGCTGCACATAGCTGGCAGCTGCCCTGTACTACCAGCTGTGAGTCATCTGGGTACATCAGTGGGAAATCAGCCACCCTCAGTGAGGATCTGGGCTTGCCATCACAAAATCACCTGGAGTATTATCAATAACTTACAGGAGAAGAACCAAGTTTTTCTCCCATCTGACAATAGAGATACTTTTCACATTGATGCATCTTTTTTTTGTTGTTTATAAGTAGAAACAGAAGGATGCAAAGATAGCCAAGAACTGCTGCCTCAAAACTCTGCCTGTATAGCTGATGAAGTCTGTTTGTGTATGTGTGTGTATGTCCACCAGCTGGCTGGATGTCACGTACACTGAAAGCTTGTAAATAAGTAAAGAAAATAAAGTCTGACTGCAAAATATTCACAAAATTTTTCCATATACTAACCTTTCTGTGTTCAATCCTGATGCTAAGTACAATGTAGAATGCTATAAAACCAGATAAATCTGCAAAGGGTAAAACTCATGAAGCAATGGTTTTGCTTAGAGCTTCTCCTGTGCAGAATATTTGCTCTCAAGCAAAGATTACATTTACACTGTAAGCCTTTTCATCCTTGGAGGAAAACTCTGAATTTCTCTCCACTGCCTTACTGTCAATATCCACAAAACCTCTAGGAACTCAGTATACACTTCTGCTCCTCTAGAAAATGTGATCGAGCCTGGTCAGTAGATTCAAAAGTTATTGGCAAGGATTGAGGGAGAGAGAGAGAGAGGGAAGAGAAGACTGACAACAAAAACAGAGACACAGAGGAGACCTCGTCTCCTTGGGAAACTATGAAAGTATAAGTGATACAGTTCAACTGTGATACATAAAAGCTGGATTCGAGTAATAGGTTTTGGTCATTCTTTCACACCCCACAAATATGGAATACTCACTTAAAAAAAAATCCTTATTATAACTTCTGGAAAAAATATGAAAAAATGTTAATGACTGAAATACATACATATGGTCTGCAGACCATAAAAAGCAGTCCACTATCACCTTGCAGACTGAGTCTGTCAGCTCAGAAAACACAAATGAAAATCCACTCAGCTTACTTATACTTGTACAGAATCAATGGAAGGGTGAGTGATTTTTGCAAAGACAAAGATCAAATGGGGGAAAATATAAGAAAGGTTGGTGTACACAGAAACTCTTTTCATTAAACCCCCTTAAAAGTCATATCAAAACAGATTTTGTGAAGATGTATGACTTGCGATGATGACTCTTCAAAATCTTGTGGAATATATTTATAATAAACAAAAAGCCAACAAATGAGCGGATATTTGGTAAGCATATTTTTATGTATTTAATTAATACATAATTAATAATTTTATGTATTAATGACATGGGAAAGTACTTCTCTCACTTAGAAAGACAAGTTTAAACAACCCTAAGTTTTGGGAAATGTTTATTCCACATATCAATAGAAGAGGGTAACTTCAACCAAAAGGAAAATATTGGCAAAGATATAAGAATTTAGAAAAATTAATATGAGCATGAGAACAGAATTTATCTTTCCTCTAGGTGTTGCTCTTTGTACCAGCTCTAATTATGAGGACATTTCCAAAGACAGATTTTTTTAAAAAGCCAACAAACAACAGCAAGAAACCTAGCACAGTGTCATGGTTTTATGATTTTTGGTTATTGGTATTCCACATCATAACATCATGTAGTGTATGTACCTGGTTCTCAGAAGAGAAGAACTACTACATTCCCCAGGGGACTTTGCTCCCCTGTTACCGTTTTCCGGTCAGAGGGAAAGATAAAAACTCGCAGATCACAAGACCTGCTCTCTTTCCACCCATCTCTCATCCCAGCAGCATCTCACTCTCCAGCCATCTCACCGTCGGTATTAGAGTAAGGCCTACTTTAATTTTGGACACTCTCTCTCATTTTATTGGATTTATCAGCTTAAATTGTTATTATATCGTATTATATTGTGTTATTTTGCATTCCGATATCTTATTTAGTAAATTAGTTTTTTTCTCCTCAGATTGTTGCCACTGTTTTGTTCTCAGGCCCATCTCCTTACCCTTTTTCCCCTTCTCCCTTTCCCAGAGCATGGGCCCATTCGTCACAGAACCAGGCCGAACGCCCGTAAACCGTTGACACACAATGTTGACAACTGGAGTTAGACTAAGTCAAATCTTACTCTTCAGAGCAGAAAGCAGCAGATTTCTCAGTGTTGGATGCTGATCAGATCTGAAAATCTGGCTTAAATGAATATAATGAAATAATAGAGTTAAGTAAGAAAGCCAAGACACTTCAATTTTGATTGAGACAGATTGTGAAGCCTAAATTTAAGAGAATCAAGGAAAAGTACAGCTTTGATCATTACATAGGGATGCTGAAGTACTGCAGAAAGTAGTCAGGAAATCTTAGGCCAAGTACTAATGCAGGAGACCCAGTTTTGGCCACGTGTATCCAAATGAGCAAAATTATTTTTATTTAAAATATTATATAAAGGGAACAATTTATTTTTTAAATTTTATTATTTTTCATATTTTTAGATACAGTAAACCTGAGAAGTGGCATATTTTATACACTGTAAGTATTGGATTTCATTCTTAAAACACCATTCAATTATTATTGCTATTCATAGAGGACAAGAAAGCACTTCACATACACACGTAACTTCTGATAAACAAACAAAAATCTCCACCTTACCCAGAAATGCAAATGAGCCCTACAAACACTGTGTGCATGCTGTTTTGAGTATAAACAACATAAGAAAATAGGATATTCACTTGGTCAGATATACATCTTCACTTGGAGGTGTAATCACTTGTTTAGTAATCTTAAATGCAAAATGCAAGATAGTTTAGTTCAATGCAGCACAGATTCTTCTGGTGTCTGAGAGCACACTGCATCCTTTGAGTTGCACATTAGTTTAAAGTTTTGCTTTAAATATACTCCAAGCTATTTTTTTCATCTTGACAATCCCTCCCAGATATAATTATTTTTTGTTTTGTTTTTTTTGAAGAGTAGTGGAAAGTAGGAAATGCATCTGCTTGCTTTACTTGGGAATTAAAGTTTTCATGATTTTAGCCCTTCTACACAGAGTGATAACGGTAAAGTGTCATGCTGACAGTTTGTGACACTACTATACGGCAGTGGCCTTCACAGTTCGCTGCTGATCTTAACACACAAGCTCACACATCTAGCAGCCAAGCAGGACAGAGGTGCAGGACAGCCGGAACTTGCAACTCAGAGCACGAACAGAAGCTGCTGCAGTCAAGTTGCCAGCTGTTAATATTTCCTGGGTCCTATTTCAAACCAAAGTGCACCAGGGAGCAACTATTAGCTGGTACAAGCTGGAAAGTTTAGCAATTTTTTTTGTAAGATGATTATCTACATTGGGTAATTATCTACATGGGAAATAGCTAGAAAAGCAGAAAAGTACCTGCCGTATAGACTACTTGGAAAATATTTCAACAGTCACTGTTCTGTTTACCTTGTGGGGTTTTTTGAATGTGGAGGGGTTTTGGTTTTTGTTTTTTTTTTTTTTGGTTGGTTGGTTGGTTGATTGGCAGTTTTTTGCTTTGTTTGTTTGTTTGCTTGTTCGTTTATTGGTGCTGTGAATAGCTCTACTCCAAGTATTAACAGTATAAACAGTATTGCAACAGCTACAGTTTCAGCAGCAAATACAGACATGAAAGAATGATCAGTTATCAGAAAGGTCACAGTAAATCCAATATGAACAGGTTCCATTTTTCATAAAAGGTCCTAGATAGACATAAAGGACCACTGATAGTAAGAAGCTTTGAGCATGCAGGATTTCATCAAAGTTCAAGAAGTAAGAAATGTAGTGAGAATCATAAAGCAACAGGATTGCTTACTTTAAACAACAAAATAAATTGGACAGCTGGGATGATTTTTATCTACATGTCAGTGATTTTTTACTATACATCAATTTCTAACTATTAACTTATTCTAAGAAAGTCAGTCTCAGACTTTGGAAATTGCAGAAAAGAAACGTTTACTCTGAGCTGCTTAGGATGGTGCACCAATTCTTTCTATCGAGACACATTCATGGTATGTATATACTAATCTATTTGTCACAGCCATCATCTCTGGAGCAGTTTTTAAAAAATACATTTTGTGGTATTTTTGTAAGAAAACACTGTTAGCTGAAAGCAAAAATGTCAAAAGGCTGTGTTCACAGCAGCTATGACATAAGAAGTTTCTCAGCCTCAGGAAGAAGTGTCTGATAAAAAGGAGAACATGTTTGCTCTAATACCTCACCTGCTGTTATTTACTCAATATTTAATAGAAGAGCAGATTCAGTTGCACACACTGCCTACCATGATGGAGGAATTTGGGCCTCTGTTTCCTCCAGTCATATAGAATAACATTCTCTTTCCAGAAAAAATAAAATTACACATCAACATTATTCTAGCCAACAAAATTACTGCATCTTATTTTGCCATCTAAAGTTCTTTTCTCTTGCAAAGAACTCTCTACTTTCTGTGTTCCTCATCAATCTTAAAGGTAAGATATGCCTAAGATTCACTCTTTTCAGGAGCATAACTTGTCATTCAATTGGCCAATATACTTTGCAGATCATAGTCCAGTTATTGCATGGAGATCCTGACACCATAATTAACTGAGGAACAGTGTTACATTTTGTTTCATTAAGTACCTGGAAAATAAGAATTCTTTGTATAAACCTTGCTGTTCACCTCATAAGGTAGCATTTATGTAAAATTAAATGGAGACTAGAAAAATGTAGATTAAAAAAGTGTAAAAGGAGAGTTTTTTGCTATATTTTTAGAACTTATTTGTAGTGACAATATGAAATACAATCAGACCAGTAGATTAGGTGCACTACAGAAATCTTATCCAGCTGCTAGTACTTTCAGATTAGAGCCTTCCTTTACCAGCAATATCTGATGCTCTGCAGCTGTTTAACTGCTAATATATCTGAGTCACAGTTCTGCCACAGATAGCAGAACAGTTTTTGGATTCAGATCAAGTTCTGTGGGGAACCGAGGCACACACATGGAAGTGGGGACTGGCTGGAGCAACTACAATTAAAACTCTTAAACTGAGCTAACTACTTAAGCTACTTTAAAAAGTAAGGAACTGAAGGCAAGGTTTGCCTATGTTGCACTGGACAAAATCACCTCAGTTCCTTCTGTCTTCCTTCCCCCCATATTATATCTCTCTTTTGATGTGGTGTACCTCATTTTGAACCTCATTTTTAGCTCTTTGAAGCAAGAACCAAGTTTTCCTATAAGTTCATAAAGCACATAGTACAGCTGAACCTGCAGGGATGTTTCCAATAACAGTTCAGTCATTTAGACAATATACTTTCAAAACAAATGAGGGCGATGTCATCCATGTGTTGAGCAACACTCTTCCTATCAGTAAATAAAGAACCCAGAGGCTGCATGAAGTCAACTTCCCAGAAAGGCCAATCAAACTTGTTTTGTTGGTTCCAAGAAGGCAAAGATCTGGCATCTGCACTATTAATATTGAAAAAATCATCTTCCTGTTTCATCTTGGAGTGCCTGTGGTCCACTTATGTTGCCACATATCAAAAGGGCAATAAACAGCAAAGCTTAGTGATTTTACTACTGCTGTATGTTGTGGTGGAAGTTAAGAAATAGGTAATATGGTAAGTTACTTGTTGTAGTTTTTAGGGTATGGTTACATACAATTCAAAGCAACGGTGACCCACAAAACATTACTAAACACATTTGCACTTTTTATTGTGCTTACCTGAAGATTTATGCAGGGTTTTTACAAACCTAAAATGGCTGTGGTAATTTATGATCACAAGATATTACTTACAGAACAATTTTGAATGTTCTAGGTACAGACTGCCAAAAACTATAAAATCTAGTTCTGAAATCCTTAAGAGTAAGAGGCTATTTGGTTTTTGAGCTAAACCACACTCTGTGCAACATAGAGTACTTTAATACTAAATGATTCCAAGAAAAACCTGTACAAAAAAAAGAACCTTTCCAAACTTCTGCATCTCATGCTTTATACCACATTACAAGGAGCCTGTTCTAGTTCTATAAAATTATTATTTTAATAAATCCAAGAATATTTATCTCAGAAAAACCTCCTTCTTGAACATCCACATCCAAGTTAATAGACTTTCCATATTTTAAGGCAATAACTCTGTTTCTTTCGTAAGCTGAACTTTCCATCAAAATACATTAGCACCTGAAAAGCAGTCTCATAAATTGTAGCAGAGGCTTGGGAAGACACAATGTTTTACTGAACCAGAAACAGGTTAGACTGACAGGAGTTTCCAATGACAACATTCTTAAAAGCACTAAAAAATTATGTAAAAACTGCATACTGATTCTGATCCTCCTGAACCACAGCAATGATAGTCCACTAAAGATTTCAGGCTTCATGAGAAAACAAAGTGGATGCACGTCATCTTATCCTGCCACTTGCAGACACAGGGAGGGAAGTCAATGGGAAAATATTTCTCATTCATAAGTATTAAAAAAAAAACACACAACATAGTTAATCAAGTGAATTATTTGTAAATTCTAACATGTAATAAGAGATGGCAGACACTACCGTGAAGAGAATTATCTTAAATTATTTTTATCCTGATGGTCAGCAGAGCAGGGATAGTGGAAAACAGAGCACAGCAAAATGTGACATTCCAGCCTCACACCTTGTTGGGGGCCCTGTTAGCAGTTGGCAAAATTCAAAAAATTACCCCCACAATATATGCTTTAGCAGGCTCAGTGGGAGGTCTTCCAAACACCCTTCACCCATTCAAAACCATAATTTCAGCAATCCTTGCTGCATCCAGCTACTAGAGCTATGATCAGCATCTGATCCAGAGACACATCAGCTAAGCAGATCTGTAGAGAATATACAGTTTTGAACATTCCATTCCACTTTACTGACTTTGTCATACAAAGGCATTGTTATCCCTCAGAAGAGGGTAAAATATTTTTTTTCTGTGTGATGTTAGGGAGTATGTGTACCTCTCTTCTAAGAGGCTTAGAATTAGTAAATGACTAAAAACATCTTCAATAAGCTTTCTCTTTTTCTTTACAAGTTTATGAAAAGCAATCTTTACAGGACTTAAGCAAATGAAACACGAAGAAAAAAAAACAGTCATAAATATGTAGCAATTAGTATTTCCCTAGCTTGTCAAATATTATGAACACTTAGTTTGAGAAGAAGGGGGAATGACATCACTTATTTGAGAATCAATACAATTAGAGAGAAAAGTTTAATGATCAGCTTCTACATAGGTTGATCTGAAAGTAATACCTCCTATTTTTTTCCCTGAAAATTACAAGAATGCAATAGTGGTATTAGATTCAGCTAATTCTCTACTACAAAACACTATTTTTCAACATAGTCACTACTACTAGCTATGTATCTTTGCCAATGATGAACAAGAGCCTGCATGCCACGCTTGTCAAATCTGCATCAGTGGAGCTTATCCACATTTTCCCAGCTGCTATGACAGCATCATTGCAAGGAAAATGTTGCCCATGGAGTCCATCTTTTATCAGCCCAAACATGTAAAACTCAGAAGGCAACAAATTCAGACTATAAGTGGATGTGGCAGGACAGTCCAGCCAAGATGGTCAATACGCTCTACTCTTCAAACTGGTACAGGGACTGGCATTATAGTGTCAAAAGAAAAAGGCTGTCTTCTTCACTGGCCTGACTCCAGAATTTTGAGCCTTCAGCTTAGTCAGCATTGTGATGTAGCAGTCAGAGTTGATGGTTTGTCCAGGTTCCAGGAAATCCAGGAGGATCACTCCTTTCCTATACCAAAAGACAGTGCACATCACTTTACCCACTGAATTCTGTGACTTGAACTTTTTCTTCGGTGGGGAATTCACCACTTCGATGGGGAGTGTTGCCACCCCATGGACTACTGTTTTGATTACAGCCTGTACTGGTGACACCATGTTTTACCACTAGTAATGATGTGATCCAGAAAACTGTCACCTTCAACCTCATATTTTTTCAATAGGTTCAGACAAATTTGTACATGGTGTTCTTTCTGTAACTGTGTGAGTATTCATGAGACCCACCTGGCACAAACCTTATGATATTCCAAAGCATTATCTCCAATGGTTTGAAGCCGATATTCAGCTCCGTACACAGTTCCCTGGTCATAATCTACCAATTCACAGGAATGAGCTGATTGACAGACTCTTTGTTTCATGGTGTGACAGCTGTGCATGGACTTCCAGAACATGGCTTGTTGTTCACTCTTTCACACTGCTGTTATCACTGCTGAAACACATCACCCACAGTCTAGCTGTGCAAACATTCGCTGTTTGGTCTCCAAAAATGTTCAGAAAGCAACAATGAATGTCAATGGTTGCAATTTTTTTGGCATGGAGGAATTCAGTGATGCACCTTTGCATCGTATGCACTTCAAGACACTATTTTATCAGACTGTCCTTGTACTGCCACTTGTTGCATGGAAACAAAATAAAATAGAAGGCATTACTTTTGGAGCAGCTCTTCTGTACAGCAAAGCAGAGATGCTCTTTTAATATAGGCTCGGATATTAGTAACATAGCATACAGTTCCAGTTCCCCCTTACACACCAGTAGTGTCCTCCAAAGCCACACCGTGTGTCTCAGATCGCTACCTCAACTGTCAGATCCTATTGTTTATAGTGCAGTAAGAGACCTGGACATGGTTCAAATGGAAGAGACAACAGCTTCTGGCCTGCAAGAGGACAAAAGAGGGAGAAGAAAGGTGTTACAATGTGGAACAAGCACTGCCATGCCAGCGGTTAGCATATGCTCAGTTCCAATTCTTTTTTAAACACAGCCAGCATCATTTCTCAGATATCTTTCTATTTTATAGGGCAGTGTAGACAATATGAAAAGGAGCTGGCTTATGATGCAGGTCAGATACACTGGTAGAAATAAGATTCAACTTGCTTTCCTAGATTACCACTGGATCCACCCCTTTACCAGGATGATGCTTGTCTTCTGAATTCCTCAGGACTCATCACTGAGTCCACATGTTCAAACAGCATGGAAAATAGCCTTCCCCACCCCTGCCTGCTTATAGAAGCCTCTCTGGCCCATACCAACCCATGCAGAGACAATCACGTTATGATTTCCTCCAGCAACTTGTGTTAGACACTCAGTCAACTCATTAGTCACTTCTCAGGTTTTCTCATCTCCAGTTGTCTCACTCACAGACAGATATACACATAGACACACACACTCACTCACTCACTCACTTGACTGCCTAGTCTTTTGGTCTCTCTCATAAAGGGCCGATGCTTACCTGGCTTCCCAAGTCTACTCACTGTCTAGTCTGCCTTCCTATCCACTGAGATTACATACTGACCTACAGACCCTTCCTCACTCTGATTGCAAGCTCAACAGATGCAAAATTCCTATGACTTGTGATCTGACTTGAGCTGCTGGCATTTGGAGCTCTGTTTGCACATCTGCACAAAGAATAAAGAATCTCTCATCCAGGAAAATAGCTAGAAATTGAGTTTAACAAGATGACAAGACAGAATGTTCTGATCAGATAAAGGGCATAGCTAGACAAATACCTGTCCTACACATAACCAGACACTTTTACCTCCTTTTCCCTCACTTGTCCACACTTCTTCCCCACCAAGTCACCTTGATCTCTTTCTGCATTTTTTTTTTGCTCTGTTAAACATCCCACAGTAAATTTTACACAATCTCAAGATGCTCTTTCCCTGCATCCTATGGCATGTCCCAGGCCCCCAAGGCAAGTGACACCCAAGAATCTGCTAGGAGACCCAGACACGTGTTCACATTGACTCATCCTGATGGATGTCACTGCTAGGCCACAGGGCTGATGCTCCCCTGTGATGCCCTGGGAAGAGCCCAGACTGGGGACTACTTTCTCTGTCTGGGTAACTGGGGTGCCTCCAACCGTAACTGTCCTCCTTGTTGTCTGTGGAGATGTGCCTTTTTATCACATAACTTAACAGGTGTAAATGATTAGCAGCAATATCAGAAAATGGCTACAAATCACTCTTCAAAATGGTTACAGGCATATGCCTTAATTTTTAAAACAGCATGGAAACTGCAGGAGAAGCGATTTCAGTTATGGGCAGAAAGTCTCTCCTTCTCTCTCCCTTCCCCTTTCCTTTCCTCTTCTTTACTTTTCTTTATCCTTTTCCTCTCCTCAGAGCTCCAGGAAGCATGTAATCTCTTTTCAAGTCTCCCAAAGTGGCTTTAGCCCACTTGTCTGCACAAACATAATGAGCGCACTTAAACCTTGAGCGTCACCTAGTCTGGGTGCTTAGAATTGTAGAATATGTAAAATATCCCCAACACAACCAGGTTCCAGTGCTGAGCAGATTCAGTGTCCTAAGCCCAATACATTAAAATAAAAATTACTTGGTTCATCTAAATTTGGTTTTAAGGGTCTTTCCACCAACAATCTGGATGAATTTAAATCAACAAAACATGCTGGCAAAATCAGGGCTTTTAGAGCATAGGAAGCCTAATGTCTCCAGACACACAACAGATCTTCCTTAAACTACAAACAAAGGCTAGGTGTTATTTTGTAAAAAGAAAAATGACCGCAGTAAGTCAAGATTTCCCGGATAATAGGAATCTCAGCAGAATATGTATCCACAGTTGCCCTATCAGCCTTTATGTGATGTTTGAGATTACTCCCAAAGATATTTGAAAAGTCATGACAATCAGGTGAAACCCCTGGTGACTGGAAAAAAGGCCATGTCATACCCATTTTTAAGAAGGGATGATCCAGGGAACTACGGACCTGCCAGCCTCACCTCTGTGCCAGGAAAGCTTGTGGAACAACAGATCCTTCAGAAAACTATGCCAAGACACATGGAAGACAGGGATGTGATAATTAAACAACCAGCATGGCTTTACGAAGGACAAGTCCTGCTTGACCAACATAGCGGCCTTCTATGATGGTATAACTGTATCAGTGGACAAGGGAAGAACCACTTTTGTCATCTATCTGGACTTCAGTAAGACTTTTGACATGGTACTTCACAAGATCCTTCTCTCCAGATTGGAAAGATGTGGATTAGATGGGTGGATTTTTTGGTGGACGAGAAACTGGCTGCAGGATCAAAACCAAAAAGTGCTGGTCAGTGACTCACTGTCTGGATGGAGGTCAGTGACAAGTGCTGCCCCTCAGAGGTCAGTGCTGGGGCTGATACTCTTTGATACGTACATCAATGACACTGACAGTGAGATAGAATGCACCCTCAATAAGCTTGTGCATGACACCAAGCTGTGTGGTGTAGTGGATATGCCTGAAGGAAAGGATGCCATCCAGAGTGATCTAGATAGGTCTGAGCAGTGGGCCCAGATGAACTTCATGAGGTTCAAGAAAGTCAAGTGCAGGGTCTTGCACCTGGGTCATGGCAACCCCTGCTAACGGTACAAGCAAGGGAATGTAAGGATGGAGCATGGCTCTGTCAAAAAGGATTTGGTGGTACTAGTGGGTGGCAAGATAAACATGAGCCAGCAATGTGCCTTCACAGCCCAGAAAGCCAACTATATCCTGGGCTGCATTAAAAGAAGCATGATCAGTAGGTCAAAGGAGGTACTCCTGCCCCTCTGCTCTGTGCTGATGAGGCTCACCTGGAGTACTGTGTGCAGATGTGCAGTCCTCAGTAGAGGTGAGACATGGACCTGTTGGAGTGTGTCCAGAGGATGGCCGCAAAAGTAATCCAAGGGATGGAACATCTCTCCTATGAGGACAGGCTGAGAGAGCTGGGGTAGGACTAGATGACCTTTAAAGGTCCCTTCTAACTCAAATGTTTCTATGACTCTTTGAATATAGGGGCGTTCTGCATTCACCCTACAGCTAAGATGCTTCTGTGTACGCTGTTAAGATCTTTGTGTGGGGCAATTTGATCATACAGCTGAGCCACCAACTGTTTATCCAGCTGGTGAAAGCATTGTCCTGAAGGCTCTCAGTATCTCAATCATCCACCGTTTGGATTTGAAAGTGTAAGAGAAATGCATTGCACACGTACACATTCTGAGCTCAGTGCATTGCCTCATCTCATACACATCCATTTTCTTTGCGGAGCCAAGCCTTGCCTTACGAGCTTGCATCTAAGACCATCCACAGCCATAATGACAGCAAGAAGCACTTCGAAATCAGTCTATTTCTTCCAAGGGATGTCTGTACATGTTCTTTGCCATGTTCCTAAGTGCATCCAGCTACTAAACTGCATTTGCAAAGAGAAGTGGGTAGAGCATGTCTCTTCAAATCCAGCCCAGCAAGGTGCTATGCACAACTTCATCAGTTTGCGTATTTTCAATCCCTCAGTATTAGAATTCATCCTCCTATTGAATGGCTGCCGAAAATGATAGCTGTGCTCCTGGGGAAAGGTTAAAGGAAACATGACTGTAAAATTATTGAACAAGAGACTAACCTGGGTACTCTCGTCTTCAGGAAACCTTAGAGTCTGTATTGTTCGTCAGCAAATTAAAAGCATGGCCAATTGAAGGGATGCTTCATTATGAATTATTTTGCAAGACTTGGTATGTGATCATGCTGCTTCTTTTATATAGTTCATTGAGCAACTATGAGATCAACAGTGGCTTTGCAGTGGAACAGTTTCCTATTTAAACTAGCGCAGCAGCATATATATTCCAGAATCTTCAGATCCTGAAAGTGAAGCCGGCAAGTTAGGTCTGCCACTCGTCAACTCAGTGATATAGGCAATTCTGAGCTTTTGGATGTGTCTTATATTCTATTATTTAAGAAAACTGATTGCTATTACTAACCAAACAGATCACTAGTTGTATGATAATATTGTCGGTTTCTCTTTGCTGTCTTGCAAAAGTCAACAGAGTTTTATTTGAGACTAGTCACATGTCTGAGTCAACAGTATCAATTTCTATTATTAAACAATTCCAGCATTATACTCAAACTGAAAATAGCCATGGAGCATAAGTCAGGAGTCAAAAAAATTATTTAACATGAACTCATTGTAAGATTTGTATAGCTTAAAAACTGTAATAAGAGATGTGGCATCCGTGTTTTTTTTTCTGTTCCCAGAATGTGATTTTCCTTATGAGATGTTTGGAAACTTCAACAGTATTGGAAAAAGCATATTTATATTCATTCCATCTTCATGAAGATTTCTTACTTGCTTATTCTACTTCCTTCTGTATGCTCAGATGTCACCTCTAATTAACTGCACTATCATTTCAAATAGAGCTGAATGATACAAGTTAGATTTTTTTGCTGGAAAAATGTTTGCTTGTTTATAACACTATGGAGTGTTTTGCAACACTGTTTCTCAGAAATCTTTATCATGAAGTTACAAGGAGAAGTTAGGTTACAGCAGCAATGATTTGCCAAGCAGGGAGATTTTTACGCTATTGAATGCAGATATAAAAGCATTCATCTTTGTTGCAAGTTAATTAAATTATCTTCCAGGTGAATATTGTTCTCACAAGTTAAATAATCAACATAATTCTCCGCTGAAACTCCCAATTTTTCCCTTAAACAATGCAAAGTGCAAAGGTGACAGAAGTACCCAGGCAATGGGAGGTACTAAAATTACAGGGCAGCTTTTGTACTCCAAATAAAAATAAAAGTGGACTCTTTTCACAGATGCACATGCTAGCAAAATATATCAAGAGCTGGCCAGCTACAGATAGCTGAAATACTTTCCAGAGGACTCCATATGCCAGCAATCAAAAGAAGGGCTTCCTATGAAACAAATTGGCATTTGATTTTATTAAGAAAGATTATCCGATGCTACGTGCTATTTCACTAGCCACTGAGTGGAAAATGTCAAAACAAATCAGCAAGAAATGTATTGCAAATATGAATAAACTTAACATGTGCCACTTAATGAACTGTTCTACTTTTAGCTCCCTAACCTTCTACATATTCTTTCAATCAGGAGATGAGTTTAATGAATGTGAGGCAATCAAAACAAGTTGCTAGTTGTAGCCTTTCCATCAGCTTTCCACACTTTTAGCTTTCAGACCTAACACTGAAAATTCATGCAGCAGCTGGCTGTAGAGGGCTGGCCCAACTGCTATAGCTATGGTGTAGAATTTCTCTGTGTAAAGTATATTTAGACAGCAGCACACTTACAAATGCGTTGTAAAATTGGACGCCTGCCGGGGGAGGCTTGGGCCTCCTTGGTTTACTTACTAAGCCTTTGTTTCAATGGAGAAGAAAATTTGATTTTTCTCCCCACCCCCCAGCTCCTTTCCTTTCTCTTCTCTCTCCTCCCCCAGCCCTCCTCTGCTAAAGAGGCATCAGTGACTGGTGAGAAGAACTGACCAACTTGACCTCCTCTCCCACTGGTGGTCATGAGAATAATGTGAGAGAAGGTCAGAGGTCAGCTTCTGAGTACTCTTGGGAGCTAATTTATTACAAGGAGGGAGTTTCACATTGGCTGAATTATTTTCTTGAAGAGAAGACCACACTTGAGTTTGTTTATGCCTTGTGTTCATTGGGAGTTCTCTTTAGGAGCCTTCCTATGCACCTGTGCAGAGCACAATAACAGTCCTTTTATGCAGGGTGGAATAACCAACAGCAGGGGAAAAAAATGGGCTCAACTAGAGCAGAACCTGGAGGCTATTTGATTACAGAATGTGGTCCAGAGTGTTATTTTCATTGTTACTGTTTTGTTTTTTTCCAGTTTTGTTCTTATGCTGTTGCAGGATATGTTTTGGCTAGTGGAAGATAGAAAGCTGGGATGGGGGAGGAGGCAAGGACCACATTTGTACTAACATCTTGCTGATAACTAAAAACACAGAGCCAGGAAGTGAGGATCTGGCATACTGGAAGTCAGTAAACATAAAAGCTGCTATTATCTCTGTGCTTCCATATACAGTTGAGATGGAAGAACATTTTCAAAGAAATATTTTCCTCTTTCATTTGTGATCTGAATCTTCTCTCTTTTAGTTTGAAACTATTTCCCCTTGACCTATGGCAACAGACCTTGCAAAAGAGTCTGTTCCCTTCTTTTTTCTTTCTTTCTTGTACCCCCCCCCACTTTTAGATACTGAAAGGCCACTATCAGGTCTCCCTGGAGCCTTCTCTTCTCCAGGCTGAACAGCCCCAGCTCTCTCAGCCTGTCCTCATAGGAGAGATGTTCCATCCCTTGGATTACTTTTGCGGCCATCCTCTGGACACACTCCAACAGGTCCATGTCTCACCTCTACTGAGGACTGCACATCTGCACACAGTACTCCAGGTGAGCCTCATCAGCACAGAGCAGAGGGGCAGGAGTACCTCCTTTGACCTACTGATCATGCTTCTTTTGATGCAGCCCAGGATACAGTTGGCTTTCTGGGCTGTGAAGGCACATTGCTGGCTCATGTTTATCTTGCCACCCACTAGTACCACCAAATCCTTTTTGACAGAGCCATGCTCCATCCTTACATTCCCTTGCTTGTACCGTTAGCAGGGGTTGCCATGACCCAGGTGCAAGACCCTGCACTTGACTTTCTTGAACCTCATGAAGTTCATCTGGGCCCACTGCTCAGACCTATCTAGATCACTCTGGATGGCATCCCATCCCTCAGATGTGTCAAGTGCATTACACAGCTTGGTATCATCCACAAACTTGCTAAAGATGCACTTGATCCCACCGTATATGTCACTGATGAAAATATTTAAGTGTATCGATCCCACTACTGACCCCTGAGAATACCTCAGGGATCCCTGACGTATTCACCCCTAAAGAACTTAGGAGAGGTACTAAGATGAATAAGGATGATGTGGGAGTCCTCTGTGCCTCCTGCCTCATGACAGATTATATTAGTCATGAGACCAGTACAGACACTGATTCTTGTCTATCAACACTACTTTGTTGACAGTCTTACATTTGGAACCATTTCCTTCAGAGCTGTTTGCCTTTGGAAGAGAGAGCTCAGGAGTGTCTACTGGCAGAAGATCTGGCCCGTGACCAAATAACTCCAGCTTGGTACGGGAGACTGGTGAATGATACCATCATGTCATGTGAAAAACAGGATGCAGGTAGGCACCTCCCTGCTCCCTCTTATCTGCTGGCAAGGCCTGGAAGATGGGAACAAGATGGTTTCTGCTGAAATCCCAAGGCCAGAAGCTACCACTCCAAAGAGAGTGGACTTGACCACTTTGGACTTACAAGTTCGTGCTGCTGTTGGAAGACATTGTCAACCAAACAACACAACAACTGACCACCAATCACTACTGAAGATCAGAGTCTAAACTATGAGTAACAGCTGGAATCTGTAGTAGTGATTCTCTCTCTTGCTTCCTACAAAGAATCCTTACTTTTATTTCCTATCTTTTCTATTGCCTCTCTTCCCTTCTCCATCTCCCTAAATGACTGGGATTTGTAATAAACTGGTCAGACTAACATTTGACCCATTGTGTCTTAATCTCACCATCAGGTATATTAAAAGAACCTCCTCTCCCTCCTATAAATTGGAGTGAGACAACAACTGAATCATGCCACATTTACATAAATAACTTTATACATGAAACTGAACCACAAAACTAATACCCTTCCTTCATTCATTCACTGAGCACAGATACTCAGCTGAAAGACTAATTTTGTGTTTAAACCCATTTTGCTCACTTAAGTCCAGCACTGTCACTCGTGGTCAGATACACTCCCGGTCAGTTGAAAGAACAACACATCTTCTCTCCTGCATCGTGTGGCACAGAGGCCCATGCCATGACAGCTGATCTAATTCAGGGGCTTAAATCCTACGTAAATTCTAGGTGAATTTAGACCTCTTATCAAACAGCTCTTTCACAGTCTCAGGCTCCTTCTTATCCTTTCATCTCAGACTTTGAGCTACATCTCTCTGACTTTTGAAAGAGATAGTGCCAATTTCCCCAACCTGTTATAGCTACCCAGTCCGTCCAGATAATCCAGAATTTGAGGTAAGCACTCACTCCTCTCTCCCAGACAGACCATGGAAGCTAACAGTAAATAATGCCATTTAGTGAATGAGCAAAAATAAAACAAGCAGTTTCTCAAAACTTCACAGTAATCTGTTCAGAAAAAATTGACCGTTTCTGAAATTTGCATCATACTTGGCTTTGTCAGTGTGCAGTTACTATCCAGGAATTTTATCCGTGTTTATAAGCAGTTGTCAACAGCCTCTGCAACAGGGAAACCAGGGCAAATATTTTCTGGTTTGAAGTATCAAAGAAGCTGTGTGGCATCCTTATTTATGAATGAGTTTATAATCCGTTGAACTAGAAAACAACTGAGCCATAACAATCTGAACAAGGCAAATATTCTCTATTCTGGGTGACCATACCCTGTATATAATATTAGGCAGTGTTTAACTCCAAGTATCTGTTACAATTAAGTACAAAGGCTGTTTTATTTTTCTAACTTCATTGGATTTTTACACATGCTTTTCCCCCCCCCCACTGTGGAGCTGTTCTTTTTAGAAGAGTTTGTAGGCAATTGGCTTTCAAAGTGCTGCAGGGGGCTTTTCCTTACTGTGTTAAGCTGTTTTGATATTCTTTTACAAGCACAGTCTTAAAGTTGTTCTCCCAGATGCATTGTCTTACTAATCAGCTTTGTGAGGTTCAAGGTCACCATTCAACATTAATTATTCATTGTACAATTCACAGCTGGTGATGATGCTTCAAAAGGTAAATAATATGCATGTTCAGAAATACCCTGAAGTACCTTCTCCAGAAAGCTTCCGATTAGAAAAAAAGAAATTAGAAGAAAAAGAGATAAGACTAGCACAGCACTATGGAAATCAGATATTGAGATCACCCCAAGAAATACCTGGGCTTCCCTATGTTTATGCACACATTTTCAGTTATCTCAAAGTTAACTACATTGGAAAAAGGGAAGGCTGCTGCCACTGGTAATAAAACAGTGCACAGCTTAAGCTGAGGCATGGCATAATAATATCACAGAGAACAATCTAGATGTTTGAAATGTATTGTTCAAAGATTTACAAGGTCAAAACACTTGAGGAAAAAAAAGCTATTCCCAAATGAAAACTCCTAGCATGGGAACAGGGTATAAATAGCTCTATGGTAGTTCTTGAATGTGTTTTAAATCTATGTAGTGTCAATTTCAGAAAGCATTTCTTCTCTACTTCAGGCAAGCCAAGACTTGTCACACTTTGACAGTGGCAGGAATGATGTCATCAGCAAAAAATCATCCTTTTTTAAAGGGTTTTTTAGATTTTGGCTAACTGGTGTGGGCAAGCTGCTACAACAAATTCTGCCTGCTCCCTCTGCTGTACTCATGCCTTAGCTTATTAAGAATTCAAGAACAGTTGAGGCTTTCAAACAGAGTAGACCCAGAGCCAAAACTCCTATTATAATTCTAATTATACTCTGGTCCTTCCACACACATTCTAACAAACACAGCACTTCTGTGTACAATATACTTGCTTGTCTCAAGCTTTTTTAATGATGGTACCATATTAAAGGCCTTCTGTTTTCTTTTCTGATGTCATATTCTACAGTTAAAATAGAAAATGCTTACTGCCTCCAGTCAATCACACTTTACAATTATTCCGTGTCTCCTGTTAGTACTTTAACAATTATTTTTATCTGCAGCTGGAACGTTTTTCTTTCCTCTGCATGCTAATTTCTTGACTTGTGTAGACAAAATGTGTTCAGCTGATTTCAAAAATATGATTCACAAAGTGCAGGTCACTACCAAATGTTATTTAATGCTGTCAGGCTGACACTGTGTATTCAGGAAAGTGGGCCCTGTGACGATTCTCTTCTCAGTATCTGCTGAGCTGACATTTTAAAAAATGGATCTGATTCAACACAAATATTGAAACTAATATCTTAATTCTGGCACAAATATATCATTTAGATTCATTTCAAAAACGAGAGAAATCTTGGTCAAGTTTTTACATACTACCAATATTTAAATGTTTGCATGCATGTATGTGTGTTAATAAGGATGTTCATATACAAAAACCTTATTCAGTTGCACTCTCTTCATTAATGATTGTTAACTTCTAGGAATGTAAGGCAAGCTTTAACTATACACCTTATGCAGGCTGCATTGTATTTTTTTTTTTTAGAGCTGAATGCTTAAAGCACAATTTTTAAATGCCAGCAAAATAGGCATTGAAATTAATCATAAATACATTTCTGAAAGACCCACTATTATTTCCAGACTTCCTTTTTGAAGGAACGAAGCTCTGGAAAACTTACTTTCTCTTAGTGGACAGAAAGTAGTTGTTAAACAATTAGGAATGTGAAATGCTATTTGTTTTATATTCATTGTAAAGCACAACAGTTTTGCATTATTATTCTCAACTTCAGTTTCATACCCGCACCAACTTCGTTTAAATTGCTGGTAAAACTAACTATGGTACTTCCCTCTCTGTTTCTGGAATAGACATACATTCAAAAGTCTATGTAAAAGACATGCAGACAGGCTGCAAGATAGCAAGAGTTAATATCTGAATTAAGCAATTTGCTTTTTTTCCTTTTCCTATTTAGAGTTCTTCTATTTATTATACAGCATCTGAAAGCATCACTGACTCTTGTGCTACTGCTGTCAAGAAAGTATCACTTGCATCTTAAGTATAGAGTATGGATGAATAACAAATGGTTCATTGGCATCTATTTTAAATGTAAACAATACTAACGGCACTGAAGTGTAGGATAATGACAATGACTTGGCTTCAGGAAACTACACCCCTACCTTTGAGTCTTCCAATCACTTTTAACTTAGCAGATTTAAGGAAATCTATGTCCCCATCTACTCACGGAATTATACATTAGTCTGTGAATAGTTTCCAACCCTTGAGCACTAGGGATCAGTTTCTCTTACCCTAAAATCAGAAATGATAAAATAAGCATTAAGTTACAGCCTGTTCTTAGCAAGAATCTTTGCTCAGGTAGTCACTCAGCAAAAGCGTGCTTCATTAAAAAGTAACAGAAAAACTTGAGAATTGTTCTGTATTTTTTATACATTTGCCACATATATGGGACTATGCCATGGCCAATGTGCAACTTAACCTTTCTAGTTCAGTTCTTCATCTTTCACTTTGATATCTGTGGACATGACATAAAAGGCATTAAGTGTCTATCTTCGAAGAACAGCCAGTGTGGATATTAGTTGTATATTTATTGGCGGTCTTCGTTCAAACAGCTGCTGCTTTTGTATAGGCTTTTTTTCCTTTGATTGACTTACTGTATAAACATTGTGATCTTGGCTTCCCTGTCTCAGTATTCACTATTATAAAAAATTATATAGCTTCGTATAAAGTATTCTGATAACCAAATGTAATATACACAGGGAATTAATTCTGTTTATGTAAAATTGTAAAATCATGTTTCCAGAATTATCTACAATTATGTCAAATTTTATTCTAAAAGCTTGCAAATAATTAAGGCATCATAGTTGTACTAACAATTTCACTCAGACTTGCAAGTGAAAAAAATTAAAATTAATTTCCTTTCCAATTTTTACATGATGCTATCTAGAAATAAAAAGAAACAGCCATTCTCTTATCAAATTCTTTTTTTAACCATAGTTATTTTCTCCAATATTTATCATCCTCATATTAATTGCATCTAGGATGTGCATATCTAAAATATTGTTCCTTTGAGTAAAGCTAAGAGAAAGGCAGAAGCAACTTGTTTGCAATGGCTGAGAGGTAACACAGCAGCAGCAACCCCTGCTGCTGCTGACAGAGATCCACACTGTCACTCACTCACATGCTGGACCAGCTGGTGTAAATTAATATATTTCTATTAACTTTGGGAGTGCTATTATTTATGTCAGTTGTGAATCTTTGATTTTCAGACCAGTGAATACACAACAGCAAGTAATCCCTCCGCAAAAATTATGGATCATAGAATAGAATCATAGAAGAGCTCAGGTTGGAAAGGACCTTCAAGATCATCAAGTCCAACCACAACCTAACCATACTACTCTAACTCTAACAACCCATTGCTAAATCATGTCCCTGAGCACCACATCCAAATGGTTTTCAAACACATTCAGGGATGGTGACTCAACCACCTCCCTGGGGAGCCTGTTCCAGTGCTTAACAACCCTTTCTGTAAAGAAGTTTTTCCTGACATCCAACCCAAACCTCCCCTGGCACAGCTTGAGGCCATTTCCCCTTGTCCTGTCACCACTGAGAAGAGACCAACCCCGCTCTCACTGCAGTCACTTTTCAGGTATTTGAAGAGAGCAATGAGGTCTCCCCTCAGCCTCCTCTTCCCCAGACTAAACAGCCCCCGTTCCTTTAGTCTCTCCCCATAGGGCATATTCTCCAAGCCCTTCACAAGCCTTGTTGCCCTTCTTTGGACCTGCTCCAGCACCTCAATGTCCTTTCTGTACTGAGGTGCCCCAAACTGAACACAGTACTTGAGGTGGGGCCTCACCAATGCTGAGTACAGGGGCAGGATCACTTCCCTAGTGTCCTGCTCACCACACCATTCCTGATCCAAGCCAGGATGTCATTGGCCTTCTTGGCCACCTGAGCACACTGCTGGCTCATATTCAGCCAACCAGCAGTGCCCATTAATGTCCATCAGCACACCAAGGTCCCTTTCCATCAGACAGCTTTCCAGCCACTCCTCCCCAAGCCTGTAGGGTTGCCTGGGGTTGTTGTGACCAAAGTGCAGGACCCGACACTTGGCCCTATTGAAACTCATACAGTTTACCATGGCCCATCATTCCAGTCTGTCCAGATCCCTCTGTAAAGCCTTTCTACCCCCTGGCAGATCAACACTCCCTCCCAACTTGGTGTCATCTGCAAACATACTGAGGGTGCACTCGATCCCCTCATCAAGATCATTAATAAATTCACCAAGCCCTGGGAGACACCGCTCGTGACTGGCTGCCAACTGGATTTCATTCCATTGACCACAACTCTTTGGGCCCGGCCATCTAGCCAGTGTTTCATCCAGCAGAGCGTATGCCCATCCAAACCGTGGGCAGCCAGCTTCTCCACAAGGATGCTGTGGGGGACAGTGTCAAAGCCTTACTGAAGTCCAGGTAGACCACATCGACAGCCTTACCTTCATCCACTAAGCGGGTCACCTTGTCATAGAATGAAATCAGGTTTGCCAAACAGGATCTACCATTCATAAACCCATGCTGACTGGGCCTGATCCTCTGTTTGACCTTTAACTGATCCATGATGTCTTCTGAGATTATCTGTTCCATAACCTTCCCTGGCACCGAGGTGAGACTGATAGGTCTATAGCTACCAGGATCATCTTTCTGGCCCTTCTTGAAGATGGGAATCACATTTGCTAGCCTCTAGTCAACAGGGATATTCCCTGTTAGCCAGGACTGTCAAAAGATGATGGAGAGTGGCCTGGCAACCACACCCACTAACTCCCTCAGCACTCTAGGGTGCAATCCATCTGGCCCCATGGACTTGGGAGTGTCCAGCAATGAAACACTCCAGCCTGTATTCAGAATGAGAGTGTTTCATTTATTATAAATAACATTTCTTGTTACTCCCTTCCACAAAACCGATGTAATGCACATCCACAGCACAACAATATGCATTAAGTTGCTGGTCACAGTTTAGATTGATGCTGTAGTTCTGTACTGCAGCTACTGTTTGTCAGAGCTCTGTCCCAAAGATCACTTAAGAGAAAATCCACAGGTATTCCTACTTAAAAACCCAAAAAAAACCCAAAAAACACAAAAAGCATGCAACAAAAACAACAACAAAACGCCGTTCTACTTCACTGCAGCCTCCTCTTGATTTTATAAATGAAAATTGAATTTCCACTACATTATCAAGCAAACCTAACAAGAGAAAACAACAACTTTTCCTTAATTTTTTAAGTTTCCAGTCAGCTAGGAAAGAGAAAAAACCTTTTAAAAAGTGGTTATTTTGAAATATTGTTGGGGTGGTGACAGGGAAACAAATTCGGTTAATATTCATGTCTTGCAGTCCAGTCCTCATCTACACTGAAGTAAAATGTAACTTTCCTAATTTACACATGCATAATTTACAAAGTGATGAACTGTGACCTTATCTTTCCTTGAGAGAGAGACAGCAGATAGGACTATAGAAGTAGCAGCCACAGAACACCAGTCTACAAAATCTGGCAAAGGAACTCCTGATCTTATCTCCACAGGAATAATTGACTGCTACACAAGTCAAATGCTTTCTGAGAAGAAAATAATTACTCTTCATAAGCTGGTAGGACTATCTGGCAAGAATGCTTCTTGAATGGCAATAGGACAAATAGGGATGAAGACATATGTGCATGACATTGTCTGAGCCTAATTACTTCTAGTGCCAGCAGTTTTAGTTCATTCACAAGTAAGAGACACAGGCCTACTTCTGAAAATTAGAAAGGATAGAAACTGCCTTATAATTTCTCCCACGCTCTTTCCTCAGAGAGGAGAGAAAAACAGAAGGAATGGACATGGAAGAAAGTGCACACATGGAGTAAATAAGGCCTTGCATTGTAGCCTTTTGAGCTGGCAACACGGGAAGGATTGCATCCCATTTCCTGTCCCTCCTTGGGGTGAGCTATGGGGACCATCGCCTCCTTCTGCATCAGATTTCACCAGCAAAACAGTAATAAGATCAGAAGGCTCTTCTGTAAAGTGTTTTGTGATCTATTAGTAGAAAAAAATATAGTTCCTTAATCAGAGTTTCATGAAGACATTGCTTGTAAATTTTGTGAATGTCATACTGAACAATATTTGTGACCATTAAGCAAATACTCCTAGTCAAGTTGGACTACAACATTGACTGCTGTTTTTTGATTATCTTCATTGATTTTTTTAATCAATACATAAAAAAATGACTTAACAAAAGAGACTCTTGATGTTACCTCCATTATAAATCCTTAATGCTGTGCTCACCCTTGTGGAAACAGAAAGGGCAGACTAAGAGTTGCCCTCAAGTCCAGAGGAATCTATAACTAATCCAGGAACTTACTGGCCAGTTTTGTGCTCTAACCAGAAGAGGAAATCTTTCTCAAATTAAAAAAAAAATCAGCATGACTTTTCCCCTACTCCCCTTCACAAACCAAAACAGTGAAACAGGCTTGTGTTAGTCCCTGGGAAGTTTTCTTATTCCAAGTCAATTTTACACTAGTATTCGCTAGGTGCAGATGTTCTATAAAAGGATAATATTCAACACCACTTCCTATGACCCTTTTATTGTTTGTTGAAATCTAAATGTTATGTCTGTGTTCATGACAGCATAATAGGGAAGAAAGTGGAAAAACGGACTGAAGTTTAGATGAGTGAAAAGAGCTATTACCTACTACCTGTGTAGAGCGTGACACAGTAGGTATAGAGTTGCAGCCTACAAAAGGAGTTCATTTACTGATATTATAACTGTTCTAATTATTGAAGGAAATGAAAAACCACCAAAACAAACCTACTCAGTCTACTATTTTTTACTCATCAATTCTAACATGACAGGAAGCTTTCTTAAAAAAAATGATTTCCTGTGTTTACTTTGTCTTCTCTTCTTATTTCAGAAAAGTGTCTCTGCTTTGTGGCAGCATATGTGATCTGCACAAAAAAAAGATTTCACCAACAGTGAGTTTTTGTTGGTATGATCACTGGAAAAATAAAACCCTTTGAATATTACTGTTTTCACACATTTTAAAGCAAATAACAGATTTAAGAATAATCTCAACATTTCATTACTGTGGCCATTATAGAAAAAATTTTGATCTACTTTTTGTTTTAAAGTTATGCCTTAAACTGAATAAATTTCATTATCATAGAAGAATGGAAACTCATACGGTATTTGTTATTTTGCAAGAACTATGATCATCTGTAGTTATGTCTAGAGTACTATAGGAGTGAGAGTAGAATTTTCATGTGCGTGTCTTACCAAAAAAGGATTTCATGGACAGCATGGTTGCCAAGTGGACTAGACTGTAAAACAGATTCCAATGTGTTTTTTCACTTCTTTGAGTTTAAGACAGAATATGCATATATATAAATGAAACAGCTATTTTTTAAGCAGGCTCTTGGCCAGGAGGTGTTGCCCCTTAATGCAAAAAGGCATTTCAGTGGCAAACTCAAAATGCAACTATCAAGTAAAAAGCAATGAGGAAAACAAGCAGGAAATTGTAGATGTTAAAATGAAACAACCATTAAGTTTCATGTATTCATGGGTTGACTAAAGACAATTTTGTTATGGCATATAATCATTTTCGCCGTACGCACAAAATCTGAACAGGGAGAAATATAGGTGGGAAGAGGAAATCTTTGCAGAAGGCAATTCAAAATTCCTAAGCTGAAAACATCAGAATTTCCCTTAAGGAAGGACACTTATGCAGTACATCAGAAATGATTAAGTGTTTGTGTAAGAAGCAGAAGATAGCTGAGAAAGACAAATGATTTAGTTACTCATGTACTGTAGGAAATATGAAGATCTTCTAACATACCTTTCCTGCAGAATACACATACTTTCCTCAAGTTATATTCTAGCCTTCATAGAGGATTGTTTCAATTCTTCAACAGAAAATTTCTTTTCTTAACAAAACTGACAAAGTCAGTCAGCATCTACATTTACTGTGTAGATGCTGACACAGATGAGCATCTGTGTATGACTTTCCATAATCAACTTTTAATAGAATACTTAAAAAATATGCTAGTACAAGCTTACTAAAAATGCTTCGTAAACAAATGACAAGAAACCATCTGCTCACACCCTCTTTCTCACTGAGGGTTGTAACAGTCAAAAGGACCAACACAAAAGAAAGGTGTTACAAAAAGATGTGAAAAAACAGAGGGACTGGTGCAATAGAAAGATGTTATAAGGGAAGGAAAAAGATGCTCACCTGTCTCCAAGGATCTAGGTTCACAAAGGAAACCCCACAGAGGCAGGATCTCCAGAAAAAGTGGCAGTCAGCCCTTAAATGAGGTCTATGAGAGGTGGAGCCAGGCTCCACTCCTGGTCGCACAGGTGAATTGCCTTCACCTGAGCTCCCAGGGCTGACCGGGTCTTTTCCCCAGATGCTCAAGCAGTAGTTCAGGCTGTGACTCAACAGTTCCCATACATCCCACCCCTTCACGGCGTAAACCAATGATTGGGCCAGCTTGAGGGAGAGCCTTCCCTAATACATGAATCCAATGCACTGTGATGCTTGTACAATTGCCCATCATGATGCAGGTTGAAATAATGCAAGATGATTGATGATTGGTTCACGGTTGAAGTTTGTGTTCTTTCATGGGCCAGTGCTTGATGACGTTACTGGAGGCATGCAATAGCTTGGACCAGGGAAGGTTCATCTCATATTCCATCAGTCCCATATAGTCCATTGCCAGGTGTCACACTGATCTTGTAGTGACACTGCAGCATCTTGATGTCATGTTGCTCCTCCCAGTGATCCTGTGGACTCAAAGAGACTCACAGGGATTAGTACAGATGTTGTAGAGGTACCAGAAGGGGGAGAACTGCCCTCCATGGCAAGATACAGGCCATGTTCCTGTCCTGGGTCGACACTTCAGCTTGCACTGGGGCATGTCCCGGCCATCTGTACCATACTCTTTGGCCTAACATCTGAGGCTGCATAACTATATTAGGTACCAAAGGAGGAGACCAGATTTGCCACAGGGACATGATTAAGGTCCCCTTAGCAATGAAAACCGGAGTGTTGACCACAATGTCTGCAGGCCATGTACTCATTAGTAGGGGGCACAACCGATCCCCTAGCCTCCATTAATCTCCACCAATGTGCAGGTAGGCCACACCATTTTGGTCCTACTTGCACCTTCCAAGGCCATTCTATTTTATGAGTACCAGACTCTAGGTTCTCAGGGGCAGGGAGCAGAAGATTATTTTCATTACAAATTGGGGTCTTATCCAACTATTGGGGCCTGTAATTTGGATCCTAAGTGGGAAGGCCCATGTTGTCTGTAGCACCTTCAGGGCACTGGGTCTGCCATCTCTAGGCTTTTCATTCGGATACCACATGGTTTTATTGAATCTTTGTCAACCCCTGCAGGGACTGAGAGTCTGTCTTTAGAGCAGCCTTAAGAATACCATTATAGCATTCAATAAGGCCGGCCCCCATTGGATTATATGGCAGATGGAATCACCACTCAGTGTTGTTTTCTTCTGCCTAGCATTGTAAAAATGAGTCCCTTGGTCTCTCTCGATGACTTGAGGTGTCCCATAGGCAGCCATCAACTTGGTGAGTGCCTTGATGGTGTATTCTTCGTTCACTCTTGGCACTGGATAGGCCTGCATTAACCCACTTGCTGTGTCAACGCAGGTCAGGACATATCTCACCCCCTCAGACTGATTGAGGGGCTCAATGGAGAGGATTGTGTCCTCTAGCAAGATGGGCTATCATTTCAGGCAACGGTCTTGGTCTCATCCTGGAGCAAGCATCGCAGTCTTGGCAGCCCTGGACAATATCAGACAGTTGTATGGGCAGCCCTCATGCTTTAGCAGCTGCCCACATTGCCTTTGTCCAGCATGCCGCAGTTTCTGATGTAACTAGCAGGCAATGCGCTCAGATGGTGAATACTCAATCCGTCGAACTCGGGCCAGTGTGTCGGCTTCATTGCTCCCTGGTGACTGTAGGAGTTGGTGGCCAGAAACGTGGTATACATGTATGGTCCAGTGTCTAACCACATTCCATATGTCTAGCAACATATCTTTACCCTAGATCGGTTGGGCATGGATAGCCCATTCCTGGGTGGCCCACTGTGCAATCCAAAGAGTGAGCCTCCGGTACACAGCCCAACTATCTGAGCAGATACTTGGGGTACTTTCTCCAGGTTCCTTGGTTATAACCATCCACATGGCTCGCAGTTCTGCCCATTGGCTATTCTTACCATCCCTCTCTTCAAACCAGACTGTGTCAGTGGAGGGATGGTATGACACTGCTCTCCACTTGCGTGGGTTACCCTTACCGGACCCATCCATATACCAGGCATTTTCAGGAATGGGATATTTTCCTTCCTGAATGGGACTATCCTCCAGTGGAGCAACGATTGTTTTTTCCAGCGTAGCACTGTGATACGTCACTGGGACTAGGATCATCTGGCGTTCTACTTTCATTGGTGATGAAGATGGACTACTCCTCTGGCTGAGATAGGTGACCCATCATGCCACTGTCTGTGCTTGGGCCACTCTGTCTTAGAAAGGTGGGTCAGATCTTTCACCCACCCCTGAATTGGCAAAGTGATCTTAACCATGACCTCAGATGTTTCGGTTATTAGCTCTACCACCTGTAACGTGGAGTAGGCAGCCTATACCTGTTTTTCAATCATATTGTACCCTTCTTCTGCTCCATGCCAAACCTGAGACCAGAACCCAATTGGGGTTTGAACGGAATTTTGGTGCTGCCATAGGCCCCAGCCAAACCCATCCTGAGTTACATGGATGTCTAGTTCAGCTGGAAGGGTAGGATCAAATATACCCAGTGCCTGGGCCTGTTTAACAGCTAGTTTTGCTTTCTGGAAGGCCTCTTGTTCCATTCTCCCCCAGACCCATTTTTTGCCTTTCTTTGTGAGTTGACACAAAGGCTTCAGCAGCTTTGCTAGATGGGGTATAAAGGAACGCCAGTATCCCAATATACTCAAAAATTCTTGCAACTGCCTTGGCACGGTAGGGACTGGGAACTCCTGAACCTTGTCTATTGTTGCACTGGGTAGTACTTCAGTCTTTCCTGACCAACCTACACCCAGGAATTTTACCAACAAACCCAGTCCTTGCACTTTTTGTAGGTTTATAGCCCACATTTTTCGTGCAAATGAGCAGTTAATGAGTCTACTGCCCTTCCTAATGCCTCCAGTGAGTAAGATGTAAACATAAGATTGTCAATATAATGGTACAGTTTAATGTTATCAGGATTTTTCCATTCTGCTAGGTCGTGCGTCACTAAGTTATGGCAATAGGTTGGTGAATTCACATACCTTTGCAGCAATACCTGAAAGATCCACCCCACATAAATGCAAACTGGTCTTGCAATTCTTCATGAATGGGAATACTGAAGAATGCACTGGCCAGGTCCAGGACACAATGGTAGGTTTCTATCTCCCTACTCAATGTGTCCATCAGGGAGGCAGTACTGGGTACAGTTGCATAAATGTGTGGCATGACCTTATTTAACTCTCTGTAATCCACCGTCATTCTCCATGTGCCATCTGGCTTTCACACTGGCCATATGAGGGAATTATATGGGCTATGTGCAGGCCTTACGATCCCTACTTCTTCCAGCTCCTGCACCATTCTAGAGATTTCCTCTTGCCCCCACAGGAGTCTATATTGTTTAGTATTAGTGATCCTGTGCTGATTGGGCAAGTGTTTCATGTTTTTCATGGCCTCTTAATATTGCCTGCACTGCCTGGATACTCTATCTCTCAGTCTGAACTATCCTATGTTTGCCTGGAGAGTCAGTCCTCATAGTATGTCTATGGCCAAGATGTACTCAGTGACTGGGGCAATAGACACCTTATACTCCCAGGGTGGGAGAACGCCCAACCCCCAGATTCAACCACGTTTGGGTGACAGGAATGGTCTGTCCCCCAAAACCACTGATCATCACTCTGTTTCCTTGGAATTTGTTTGGACTGCTGTAAATGATTTGTGTTTCTGCACTTGTGTCAACCAATGCCATGTTCTTTTGGGAGCAAAAAATCATCAGTTCAACATAGGGCCTCTGGTCCAGTCTGGAGGCCCTAGTTACAGGGGGACTAATATCCCCTGTCATGCCATAAATTGTCCAGTTTCCAAGTCTTTTTCCTCAGGTGACTCAGGCATCATAGCCCAAGTCACCTGAGGAGGCTTCTTCCTTTTATTACAGACTATAAAGTCCTCTAGGTTCCAAGTTCTCACTGGCATTTGTTGAGTTGTCCATACCCCTGCTCTTTTAGGGGTACTTTGAAATTTCTGATAATCTCTTAATTGTTTCCATAATTGGAGTAAGACTTGATTGGGTTGTCAGTCAATTTTAGCAAAAGCCACCCTGGCCCGTATAAGATTGCTGTTTTTGGGACACCCGTATAGGGCCTGATCGAGGTGTCCATGGGGCAGCTTTCCTGGTCATAATGACTGGAAGTAACTCAGCTCCTTCTACTGCCCTAACTTTACATCTCATTCTGAGATGCTCTGTCTCCCCCAAATTGGCTACTAACCAGGCAGCCAGCTGGACAATGGCCTCTGAGGCCAACAGGGGGTTCAATATGGATACCAGTGTTCTATAAATGTGGGAGGGTGTCTGCTGTAAAATCAAGTCTTTCATCCCCACTGAAAATTTCATGAAATCCAGGCTTTCAAATGTTTCCTCATACAGAGCCTCCTTCATGCCCAGCTCATGAATGCATGTTTGAAGGTCCTCCATGGAGGACCATAAACCCATCTGTAGTGGTATATCGGCCTTTATTAAGCCAAGTAATGAGGCAGCCCACCATTAACCAATCTGTTAGCAAATGGTTTTTATCATGGTGGTGTATGGTAGCATATAATCTTTGTCTAAAGGTAGGGTGTGAGGAGATAGATGCAAGCTTAGAAATTTCCAGTCTGTTAGCTACAATGCTTTCCTCCCCCATGTCCCATAATCTTAAGAGCCAAGCCAGTATACTTTCCCTTGGCTTTTGTCAAAATCGCTGCACTAACTCGGATGCCATAGAGGGGCAGGCTGTTACGTGAAAATGAGTTTGAGCAGGGAGTCATTGATCAGGGGGCACTTCTGCTGCTCTACCCTGTATTTTTTTTTTTTCTTTTGTGTTATTATCGGTCAGATCTCAAAGGGGTCCATCTCAGGTGGAGCTTCAAGATCCATCCTTGAAACCTTATTTTTCAGATTACCCAGGTCCATTAAGTTAGGGGCCTGAGTATGTTCCAAGGCAGTGTTCTGGATTTGTTTTATAGGGAAAGTTGAGCTTGATTTCTCTCTAGTCAATATGCCAAGTTACTGTTCTAACTTCTCAACACAATCACGTAGTAATTGATTTTTGCTCTCTAAGATGTTGTTTGAGAGTTCTGCTCAATTTAATGCATTTAATAATGGCCACACCACAGTGGACACAGCTAGCAGTTGTTCTTTTGTGATCAAAATGTCTTTATTTAGTCCATAAAGGTAGTCTGCCGTACAGGATGGGGAAGAAATCTGGGATGGGGTCTTTTCCCCAGGTGCTCAAGCAATGGTTCAGGCCGTGACTCAACAGTTACCATACAGTGATACAAAGAACCCATTTTAAAGCAGGATCTAACAGATACTAACCAGAAGGGAGAGGGGAAGAAATAGTCTCAGTTTAAAATTGCCCTCCCATAATAATGGTCCCAAAACTGTTTCTCACAGAAGCAACCACTAACCATGGTCCATATCAAGTATCAGCTGTCACACTGTACAACTCCAGCTAGCAGAAGAGAGACCCATCAATTTTCATTGAAGACAAGCCATGGAAAAGAAAAAAAAAAACCAAATAAAACAGTTTGTAAGAAATCAAGAATCACTTAGAAGAATAACTACTGCATTTGAAAGAACAATGACAAACAGATTACTGTATTATTTATTTGAGTTCTGACTTTCTTCAATCCATAAAAATTAATTTCACGTTTCCAAGTTCTATGACATGTAAAACCTACAAATATTCAGAGAGGGCAAAAGAACAGTAGATTAGTAGCATACCCAGTTTTATGACATAAGTAAGACTATGCTTGCTCTCTGGCTAAGACAGGCAAATAATTCTCTTATCTCTCCCCTCCCTACACACCTACTGAGCACAGAGCTTCCTTGTGAAAATTCTCAAGTTTCTGAACCAGTATATTTTTCTCCAAAACTCATATGAATTGAAAGTAAAACCTTGCAACCAGAGAATTTGAAGAGGTAAAAGCAAATGTATATAAGACACTTCTCTGAGCTTAATTGCCATCAGTGATAAGCCAGAAAGAGAGGCTGTACACACAGAACTCCTATAGTATATTGATTCCCCCCAAGAAACTCAACATTTTATTCCATTTTTTGACAATAAAGTTAGTTAGCCGGAGTGTCACCTACACCAAGGAAAACGAGCTGTTCATTTATTACAAGGATCAAGCAACATAAATATGCAGATGCTGTGCTTACCACCCAGAGACTTGGGAAGCACGTACACAGGTAAGCACTCATTAAACCCATCCCTCATGTTTTGGAACCACAACAGTACATAGACCTTTACAGTACACGAGAAGATCAGCAGTCACTACATAAAGACTGCCAGGAAAATGTTCAAAGCCCAACAGTATTGTCTTTGGGGACAAAGATTCTATTTTGATGCAAACACTCCTTATTCTAAAGCCTTCAAACATCTGTAGCTTTTATGATTGCTAAGTACAGACCATAATCTACTTCACCCATTGTTTGGCTCCCTACTTTTTGAATAGACCAGTAACCAGTTTCTGTTTTTCTCTGATGCTCAGTTCACTCTTTTCGTAGAAAACAGAAGGAAGTCATGCTTTGAATTATTTGTTACTATTGTGAGTCTACAGAGTCAAATTGCCTTTCTCCACACACATGCTCAGTACCTCTCTGCATTGTTTGCAGAAATCCCTCCTGAATATCCCTGCTTATAAACTGATGTTCATCACACTGATGTTTATAGATGCTGCTAAGCAGTGTTGTGCAGAGCCAAGGCCATTCTCAGAGAAGGGCCCAAGGAGCTGGGAGGGAACAGAATTAGGACAGCTGACTTATATTGGCCAAGGGGATATTCCATACCGTATATCATTGTGGAAGGGGGGGGAGGGGGAGTGAGCAATCACTCGTGCATCACTTGTTATAAAAATTCATATGTATTTATATAATCCATAACTATTATCATTTTCCTTTTCTCTATCTTAGTAAATAGTTTTATCTCAACTCATGAGTCCTACTTTGTTTTCATTTTTTTTAATTCTCTTCCATCCTACTTGGGAAGGGGAGAGAGTGAGCAAACAACTCTGTGGTGCTCAGCAACCTGCTATGTTAAATGGCAACAGTCAATGTGGCACTCAACTTGGGGCTCAAAGGGTTGAGATAACAGCAGATCTGACCAGAGCATGTTAACACATAGTATTGTGTATTTTGATAATTGCTGGTCATTACACTAATTGTTTCCCTATTTATAGAGCTCTTTGAGACTTTTCTCATGGAACTACATTCTGCAGAACCTTGATAGCTGCTAATTTTCCCTGCTGCATTTTTTGTCATCTCTGGGGATGGATTAAGGTTTTTCTGTGTGACCTTGACTTATATTATGATAAAATTGACAACTGAGAAGCTGTTATTTTGTGTGTATTCAACACTGCAGTCATCTTTGATTTTTAGAAGCCATATTGTTTATACTGTTAGTAATTACACTCTTTTCTTTGTCTCTTCGAGGAGCACGGCTATGGAGGAGACTGGAGAGGACACTTTCCAGCAGTTTCTCAGCCTCCCTTTCACTTTTGCTTCTTTCCATAGAGCTAAAGAGCTAGTTACAATAGCTCTTGAGAATTTTGTATATCTGGGGGATGTTCAAACTAGCGTGCCCCTGTTGCTACGTGTCATGAATGTGTTTCAGTCTATCTTTAAGATTGAATAATTATTTAAGAATATCACGCAGAGATTTGCCCCGAGATGGGATAGTACTGAGAGGCAAGGACTATGAGATGGTAGGGGCAGGTACCTAGAGTAGTGGGCATTCCCAGTGGTTTGGAACTTCACCACTGAACAACTGCAGAATCCTGAAAAACTAGTAGAATATTTGGAAAAGATCTGCTGTTGCCCTAGCAATCCTAAAAAGGCAAAAATTGCTGCAGTGTGCCAGGGCCTGGCCTATGCCCACCGAGTTCTGTTCAACACTATTCAGCATCCTCAAGGGGAAGAGAATACCTCTGGATCTGATGTCAATACAGTGAGTCCTGTGGCTGCTTCAACTCCTGTGATGGACCCTGCAGCTGGTCCAACTCCTGCAATGGGTCCTGCAGTTGCTCTGACCTTCTTGACAGACCCTGAAGTTACTTTCACCCTTCCAACAGGCTCTGCAGCTGTCATGACCCTCACAATCAGTCCTGTGGTCACTCGAATCCCTGTGACAAACCCTACGGTTCAACCAGAGAACCTATCAGCACCAGTATCTGTTGCCCATATAAGCAAGACAAAAATATGAACATGAAAGTCAGAATGTTTGGCAAAGAGAGAAGCTTGTAAGTTCGTAGAAGAAGAAAATGAAGATGGAGCAAGGACATCACAAAAGCAGAGGAAGAGATAGAAACCATCTGATTCCTAACACTGAGTGAGCTGCAAGATTCATAAAAAGATTAGACATCAGCCAGGTTAGAACATTGCCACCTGGCTGCTCCAGTGCTGGAATGGTGGAGCCAGACACCTGAATGTAGCGGGCAGTGAAGCCCCGCAGCTGAGAACTCTTTCTAGGGAAAGTGTCATCGACAAAGCCACAGTCAAAGAAAAGAGACACAGTCTTTCACTCTATGGGGGCAACTCTTTTCAGCCATGAGGGAAAGATATCCTTTCAAAGAAGACCTGGCATTTAACCCAGGCAAATGGACCACCATGGAGAAAGGTATCTATTACTTGACGGAAATGGCTGTGGTAGTGATGATATGCAGAATTAACTTGGACAATAATACCAATTCCCAAGATCAAGATGACATGAAATGTAAGTGACCTATGTGGCAGAGAGTTGTATGGAATGCATTAGTATTGTATGTCAGCACTCTGGCAGGAATGAACTGCAAGGATAACGAAAGACCAACAGTGGATGAAGTAGTAGCCTACTTTGACAATATGAAGATAGTCTCTCTTCCTCCCTATGGGCCTGTATCTTGGATGTGGAGAAAGTGTGACAGGAGTTAAAACAATTCAAAGATGATATGTCTTGCTCCCCTTTAGAAACAAAATTTCATCCATTAGGAGTAAGTGTTTCTCTATATGGGAGAGAAGATAATATGGGTACACACCACGAACCATTCTGTTTTTACCTGTGTGATTGTGGAGAGGATATGAAGAAGTGGGATGGAACACTCACCTCAGCCCTACAAGGCATGGGTATGCAAGTTGCAAGGGAAAACATTCACAAGAGTGAATCCTTCCAGGAAAATGGTGGCTCCAGTTTCCAGCAGGCAGTTCTCTAGACAAAAAAAATGGTCTGACAATGAGCCTTCTGGTTCTCATACGTTAGAGATGAGACACGAACACAGTAACCAGAACTAGAGGGACCCAGCCTTCAGCGAAGTGTAGAAAAGGAACAATTGGGTTTATAGGACTGTGTGGATTCAATGGCCTGGCATATCAGAACCACAGGAATATGAGGCTCTAGTGAACACTGGTGCACAATGTACTCTAATGCCATCAAGTTATAAGAAGGGTAAAATCTCCCTGTATTTCTGGTGTGACAGGAGTATCCCAAGAGTTAACTGTACTGGATGTTGAAGTGAGTCTAACCAGAAATGCACCCCATTGCAGCTGGCCCAGAGGCTCCGTGCATCCTTGGTACAGATTATAACATGAAAAAAAGAAATTAGAAAAATGCACACACCTAAACATAAAAAAAAACCAACAGTTTGAGTTTACACACAGACATACTGAAGAACAGCAAACAGAAATCTGCAGTGAGGATGGTTGAATGGATAGTAAAATATGAGGGCTGGAGGGATTTGTACTTCAGAGACAAGTTAACACTGCACATTATTGTCTAATAACAGTTAGCTCAAGACTCATGTAACATCTCTGCTTTTAATACCAACCATCTGCACTAAAATCTGCCTGTATCAGAGCTGCGTATCTTTAAGATACATTAAAAAAATGAATTATAGAAGGACTCACCAGCCCAATGTCCTTTCTGTAGTATAAAAAAGCACAAGTTTCTATTACTGAAAATGTGCACAAACTGTAAAATTTTGACTGCTGATGCAAAGACAGAAACAACTGTCCTCAGTCACATTAGAAAATAAATCGTTGACAGCTACTTTTGAAAAACTGCTGTTTTTTTAATTTACATTTCAAGGGCTACAAGAAGGAACTAGTAACGGTTTCATACATATCAGACATCCACTGGTATAAACACAGTGCCTGCTTCTACTTATTAGTATGAAAGTTGTTTAACTTTCAGGGCAGAGAAAGGAGAAAGAGGGATCCTACCTCCTTAGACTTGCACTAGAAGAACAAGTTTTCCCTTTTCTCTTAAATACTTTTCTTTTCTCCTTTGGTTTGTTTGCTCTGGATTTTATCAGTCTTATTCATGCTGGTCAATCACGTCTCTGTCACAGCTGATTCCATTTATCTACCCCAGTAGAAAACAAAAGCTAAAAATAACTCTTTGGGGGTTTCTGCTGGGTTTTTGCATGAGAAGGAACAGAGTTTGTTCATTCCAAGCTTCTGCATCTTTTTTTTTTTTTTTCTTTGTCTTTGCCAGGATTGAGCTAACTAGTACCGTGTTAAAATAAAAAAAAAAAAAAAGGTTTTGCTTTCTATAATATTGCAAGCTGTGTAAAATTTAACAACATCTGTGACAAATGAAAAATAAAATATTCTTAACATACAAGTTTATAGTGTAATATTTTATTTGCAATGGCAGTATTTTTTTTTTCCCTTAAGTGCTTTGCCATTTCTCACGGCTGTGGGATCGGATTCAGAGGAGGACAATGAGGATGATCAAAGTGCTAGAGGACATCTCCTATGAAGAAAGCAAGAAGGAACTGGGCTTTTTTAGAAGAAGGCTCCAGAGAGGCCTCATTGTGGCCTTACAGTAATTGAAAGGGAGCACAGGAGGGGTGTCATGGTTTTGTGATTTTTTGCTGTCAGTATTACATATCATAACATCATGTAAAGCTCTGGCAGTTAAAGAGTTAATTAATGTCGTGGTTTCTGCAGACTTTTTTGTTCTGCCTTTTTTGGATGCTTGATTCTCTGATGGGGAGGGGAGGAGCTGCACTCCCCAGGGGTCTTTGCGTCTGGAGGGAGCTGGTGAAGCTTCCTGGTAGGCCGGGAATTTGCTGTCTTCGTATGCAGAGGAGAAGCACGTGGTCTCCCTGCAGCTTACAGAGTCAGAATCTCAGCTTTGAACTCTCTCTATTTTGATTTGCTGGCCTTTATTTCGATATCATATTAGGTAATTAACGTTCCTCCTCAGATTGTTGCCGCTGTTTTATTTTAGACCCATCTACGGTTTTCCTACCCTTCCCTATTTCTCTTTGTTTTCCCAGGGCGTGGGTCCGCAGGTCTGCTGCATTAGCTACAGGACTGGGCCGGGCTGGCCCCTAAACTACCAACACTTTTTTTTCTCCTTTCTCTTTTTTCGGGGCCAGTGGGCCTGTGGGCCTGCTGTCCCCCTGTCACAGACACAGATCCATAGACAAAACCGTGGAAAGGGGGACCAACTTTTTACACAGTCTGATAGTGACAGGAAAAGGGGAATGTCTTTAAACAAAAAGGTAAGAGATCTAGGTTAGATGTAAGGAAGAATTTTTTTTTACTCAGAGGGTAGTGAGGCACTGGAACAGGCTGCCCAGAGAGGTTGTGGATGCTCCATCCCTGGAGGCATTCAAGCCCAGGATGGATCGGGCCTTGGGCAGCCTGATTTAGTGGCTGGCAACTCTGCCCATGGCAGGGGTATTGGAACTAGGTGATCTTTAAGTTTCCTTCCAACCGAAGCCATTCTATTATTCTATCATGCTATGATAATGCACAACCATGAAATACACAGCTCCTATCAGGATATGATATTTATTTAAAATATTTTTTATTTCATTTAAAAATAGCTTCTAGATTTAGATGATCATTTCAATCAAGAATAAGCCTCACAGAATAGAAGACCTTTAGTCTGGGCTAGGATGGAAATCTCGCAAGAATATTTGTTTCTGTTGTCCCAGTGCTTCCCCCTCCCACGTATACTAGACATACCTGACTGCCTCACCATGAACACAACACCATAAGAAGCATTTTGATGTCTGTGTGTTATTCCGTGAAGTGTACTGGGTGTATCCATTTCTGGACCGTGGGAAGTTTTCAGGCAAAGTTTACTAGGTATGCAGAGGGAACATTCAGGTCACTGTTTAATTTGATTATTTTCATTCATGTAATTCTAACCATAAAAGGAAAGCATGAGCTGTTGGGTTAGTTGCTTATGTAGACACCGAGTTTAAGACAGATTTTTGGAAGAACTCATACCAGCAACAACCAAAACTCAGATTTCGAGAAACCTCACAGCATCTGGCAAGAGTAGTGACAAGCACTCCAGGCTGCTTTCTACTATGTGCAGGTGCCCTGAAATGTTAGGTTGATAAAAATCAAGCTCAAATTTTTTAACCTGAAAAAATATAAACATTCAAAATGAAACATATGTTTCTTGTACCAGGAAAGGTTGCATTCTTCTACTACATCCTAAAAAATAAAAGTGAAGGTTGAAGTTAAAAAAAAAAAACAACAAGGGAATATTAAGAATATATACAGATGGTTTATGTAGGATAGTCTGAATCACCGAAGCATGATCACTGATACTGAACCTATGTACACCCACACCATCCATCTCAATTTGCACACAAAGAGATCAGATGAGTAATGGTACCAGGAACTCAGTCCCAGTATATCAGGCAACTGACATTTTATCCTGGTTTTGACTACTCTGTTCCAGCTGTTCATCTGAAGTGCTGTTGGAATCCATGATGGATGCAGTATACACCACTATAGGGCCTACAAACACAGCTTATGAGGATGAAAACACTTCAGACAGTATTTACAGTAACATTTATGGCATCACTGAAACACTGCTGGCAGGGCACAGTCTTCTGGTTTCAAGTTACTTCGCAATGTGATCCAAATTACAGTTGTTGGCAAGCTTTCTGTAAAAGATGAATTATTAGATGAATCATTAGTGTGACTAAAAGTATCCAATTATTATTAGATGAATCATTAGTGTGACTGAAAGTATCCAAAATATTTTTCTGTAGATTTTTAAACACATTTGTGAGATGCAGATGAAAGACATACCAGAAAAAAAAAAGAAAAAAGAAAAAAAGGTGAGTCTAATTTTATTTTTGGAAGTTTAGCAAGATTGGTGACTGTATCTTAGATAGTCACTTCCCAAAAGAAGATATGAGCTCTCAAGAACCAGCAAAGAACACATTCCCTAGCACCAAAACAGTCCACAGATAAGAGTCATGTATTTAAAGATCATAAATAAATAAATAAATAGAAGTTGAGGACTGCAATTATTATACTGCTGGATGTTCTCAGATTTTTCTCAATTTCCAGATATCTAAAAAAATTCAGACTGAAAGTCCTAGGCAATGAAGCACTGCAAATCAAGCAAACCATCTTGAACCTTAGAAAAGAATACTGGAATGGCAGCATTTGTACATTGTACAAATAAAATCTTGAATGTTCTCCTGTGCTGAACACTTCCAAACACAATGTCATGAAGTATGAAAGAATTTCTGAAAACAATATGCATCACACATCAAAAAGTTATTTCTGTAAGTCACTTGGCAAAATCGCCCATGATATCACCACATTCCAAGCTTCTTACACTGAGTGAGCTGGAGGCATTTAAGTTCATTAACTCCTGTCTCTATTAGCCACTCCTAGTATAGTTATTCTAAACGGGGCCACAATGTGCTTCACAAATGTTCCCCATCCTATCCTTGAAGTGAACATGTATTTCCCCTTGAGAAGGAATATCTTATTCTTCCTCCATCACCCAGTATCACTTCCGCTCTGTTTGGTATTACATATTGCATAATATGGAACTGCAGTTTTTTTACATGTTTCATTGAACATGCGAAGATGCAGTGACTACAGCTTCACTGAGTTGTGATTGTTGTGGTTGTTTAGCTGCAAGCCATCTTTTGTTTCAAGATCAAAACAAATAGCAGAGGAAAAGAAAGAATTAAGTGTTGCCTTATAGAGACAACAGTAGCAAAATACTGAAAGAATATATAATTTTATTACCGTATGCAAAGTGATTTGCTATTCAAGAACATTTAAAAGGTACACTTAAGAGAACACAAAAACAATATGATGTTGTACGGTTTATTAGGAAATGTAGTTGTAAGGTGGACTGGATGATCTTAGGGGTCTTTTCCAACCTCGGTGATTCTATGATTCTAATCTGTAACTTCCCATTCCATTTGTTCGAACAGGTTACTATGAGTACTGAAAGGTTTTGGTGTTGCATCACTGAACATAATAAGGCAAAATACGATACTTCTACTGACTTTTTTCTTCAGAAATTTTTACAAGACTGATCTAGAAAGTTACTCAGTAGCAATTTGTAAATTACTACTGAAGCCAGGAATTATTCTTATTTCCAAATGCCAAGATAGAAAAGTTGCTACTTTGAAGCATACCTGATCTGGAAGTTCTCTGAACTTAAAAATATTTGACACATTTTTTCCTGTAATTTGTAAGCTTGTGCCCATGAGGACTTTTATAGTAGATCTATGGAGAAGGTATAGGTACTCATTCCTTGGGTAGGATTTGGAACAAACACAGCTGGTCTACCACAATTGTGACTTAGGAAGCAATATTCCAACACTAGCATTGTATTCAGTTTTCAAAGCGAAAAAAAGATGTCTATGCACATACATACAAGAAGATTATAGTTAAAAGCAAAAATAGTAAAGCCTGACACTACTCAGTGACATGCTTCTATGCCACAAACTATTCACAAGTACGGGAAGAGTATGATACAGTCAGTAAATGTATCTGGCTTTCATGTATTGACCTGAAGGTAACTGCCAGTGCAATTGTGATTAAAAAATTTGAGTTTTTACATCTCTGGGGGGAGCCATAAGTAACACTGGAGAGTTTACTACTGCTGATGTATGGAAGTGAGTGCAGTAGGAAAATGAAAATTTTGATTTCAACCCGACCTTTGAAAATACCTGCTTACTGCAAGAGTAAAGGCTCCTACTTCCAGTCCTGAAATTCCCAGCATCCTAAAAATGAATTCTTGTTGTACTGCAGCCTCTCTCAGAGTGGGAAGCATCTGACACAAAGAAAGTATTAATAGGGCCAAGATGGCAAGTTCAAGTGGGCAGTGAAGCATGGAACTGCCTGAGGCTACAATAGTCCAAAAGCCATGTGATGGGGCAGAACTGCATCTTAAAGCTAGGTAGAATGCAAAGAGTAATTCAAGAAGAAGGATAATACTCTCTGAGTTGGGACTGAAATATCTTTAAATTGCATAGGAAAATGACTTATCTGATTTTTACTTATGCTTCTGCTCAAAAATAGAGGGGTGCTGAGAGATAGGGGTATTTTAAGCCTGATAAATACTCAGATTTTTCCTTGTTACTCAATGCATTGTGAATGCACCTCCTGTCTAGTCCCTGGCCCTTCTCCTTTACTCAGACTATTCTATACTCTTAGCTCCTTGTTCTATCAATCTCAGCACATCCCTATTTGTTCCCTACCTCTTCTGGATAGTGTTTCCATTTTGGCCAAATGTCTGATTGTATTCTCTGAAACTGAAGTTCTTTATTATTCTGGATTTTTTTACTTTAAAATAGCCTAGCTTGTGAATTTATAAAATGGACTCATCTCTACTGAAAGTGGACAAGTGTTCCCAGAAACAGTTTTGGAGACTCCCCAACAATACCAGTCTTTTTTCTGGAGGAACTTGTTTTCTTGAACCACACTTTCCATAAAACTTAACGTGTAAAAAACTGCATTTTTCAATTAATCTTCTAAAGGAAGAAAAAGAGAGAAAAAAATTGTTTCTGATTAACCACTGTTATGGGAGTTATGTATGAAACTTCTGAGTTGGAAAATCAAGTATCAGCATACCTGTGGCTTTTTATTACTTCTTATCCGAAGTGCACTACCTTTCACTTATTGGTACTATGATTCACTTGCAATTCATTCCCTACTCCTTTTGTTTACTGAAACTTAACAAAAGCTTCACAAAAACCTTTCATTACTAGTCAGCTTATTTTTAAAAGAGTATTTTACTTCCCCCTCTCTATTTCTATTTTAGGCCTCTTCTACCATATGCTTAGTTCAGATGTAAAAAGGAAGTACAAGTGTACAAAAAAAAATGTATTTGGAAGTTACACTGGCTTATGTTTTATTTCAACAGTTATCATCATTAATTAAAAAATTCCAGAGCAAGACTAAACTTCTGCTACAAAGGATAGACCAGCTTGTGCTATCAATCTTCCTTTGAAATGGAAAGAATTCATCTTCACAAAAATAAATGGCCATTTGTATACGATCAGTTGAAAGAGCCTGTTTGCATTTTTTTTGGGGAATATTAACCAGTGAATTATTTATTTTAAAGCATCATTTTTCATCTGGAAGTCTCAGAGTATGTTGCAGGAATCTAGGAGCTTGCAGTAACCTTATTGCAATTCCACAAGGGACTTGTTCTGTGTGCTTTTATGAATGAGTAAAATGAAGGAGACTGACTTCCCAGCCATTGAATAATCAAATCCAGTAGTATATTAGCAAAAAGTATGCTACCCTTTTACAAGGGCTACAGGAATTGTTGCACTTTCTAAAGGATTTGACATGAATATGAATTGGACTGGTCTAAATGAGCATAGTAAGTTTTGACATACTTATATTCATGACTATGGCAGATCGTAGCAACTGACTTTCTTCCTTTAGCACGTCTAAGATAACTATGTCATTTGGCTGAGAATGGTGCTAATTAGCTCTATTTCTTCTATAATTAAATAATCAATTTTCCATAGGAATTTACCAAATGAAGCGAAGATATGGAATGCCTACAGGGAATTTCTTGATAGATGAGAACAAGAAAACAGAAACACTATCAGACTGAAATTTTCAGCCAGGTGGTCATATGTTCCTGTAGTTGACCACGTTCAGACGTCATTTTTGCTGACAAATCAACTACAAACATTTACCCCCCTACCATCATTCACTTCCCTTTTTTGCCAAATCTTAAAGCATTTTTCCCCCAAAATGCTTTCTTTTCATCAGCAGCATCACTTAATACTCTCCCAAAAATACTTACAGTGCAACATTACATACATACTTTAGACTATTGTTCTTTCAGAAACCACCATTCCCTGTAGCAGTGAGACACATTCAAATACATGCTGCAGACTAAAAACAGACAGACATAAACAGGAACCTTCCTTAAGATGCTCATTTCTTATCTTCATACTTATAAAACATTTTACTATACACAGGTATGGATCTAGGTAAATCTATAATCAACTAGACTTATAACTACCAGCCTCTCAAAACTTCCTAACACATTACTGTTTGGAAAGTCTATTGACTTCTACCTACCAAAGGAAAAGTATAAAATCTTTTTTAATAAGTTCTCATGCTAGATATTTCTGTTCCTGTTGTCTAAAACTAATGATTCCTTTAGCTGAAATGTATCCTTTCTCTGTATGGCAAACTTTTTTGACTGTCATCAAAGAACATAAGAAAAGTCCAGTGATAGAAGTTGGAAATAAAAAAAAAAAAAAGGGTCAAATGGCAATGATTAGCTTATAGCATTTTTAGCATTGCTTGCTATTAATGCAAATTTTGTTTTACCTTTGCTTTACAGACCATATGCAAAATGATACACACATAAGAGAAAAAATATGGGATCTGCAGAAAATGCAAGCTGACGCTAACTAACAATCAGACACCATGTTTATATGCCAATAATCACTAGAAGGAAATGAAAGCCTGTTAGCTTGTTAATCAAAACAAACAGGTTGATTTTAAGACAGGAATGCTTAATGTTGCCTAACACATTATTTTCCTAAATAAAAAAATATGTTTTAAACTCACAAATCTCAGCTTCGGTAGTGTTACAAAATGTTTACATTTCTGTAATATTAAAGTAGAAACTCCAGGGCCTCACACCTATTTCTTATCTCTGATTTGGAATTTGTGGGTTGTATTTTTGCAAAAGGGATCTTGCCACAGATTACTGTACAGTAGTCCCAGACCCCTCTGCACAGCAAGTCTTCTTCGATGTCGTACCTTCCTAGGGATTTGGGCAAACACAGGACCCTCAGAGCCTGACCACTGTCCCAGTGCGTCACCACCCTCTAAGTGAAAAACTTCCTCCTAATAGCAAACCTAAATCTCCCCGTCTTAGTTTAAAACCACTCTGTCCTGTCCAATCGCCATCAATCCATGTAAACAGTCATTCCCCCTCCTGTTTTTTGCTCCCTTCAAGTACTGGAAGGCCACAATGAGGTCTCCCCGGAACCTTCTCATCTCCAAGCTAAACAAGACCAGTTCCCTCAGCTTTGCACTTAGCCTTGTTGAACCTCATTAGGTTCACATGGTTGGGAATTTCAATTCTCCAGCCTGTCCAGGTCCCTCTGATGGCTTCCCATCTGGATACACTGGTGCAGTGTATCAGCTGCACTACTGCCCTTGGTGAAGCCATGCTGGCTGTCTCTGATCACCTCTTTGTCTCATATGTGCCTTGACGTGGTAACCAGGAGGATTTGCTCCATGATCTTCCCAGGCACAGAGGTGAGGCTCACGGGCCTGTAGTTCCCCGGGTCATCCTTTCTCCCTTTCTTAAAAAATGGGAGTAATGTTTCCCTTTCTCCAGTCACCAGGGTTTTCACTCAACAGCCACAACTTCTCAAAGACGACAGAGAGAGGCTCGGCAACCACATCGGCCATCTCTCTCAAAACCCTGGGATGCATATCATCCAGCCCCGTGGACTTACATGCATTCAGTTTCATGAGGAGGTCTCGAACTTGTTCCACTTTTGCAGCAGCATGGAATCCACTCCTCTCACCCACACCTAGAGGTTCAGGGTCCTGGCTGACATGGGGAGCTTGACCACCAGTGAAAACTGAGGCAAAGCACTTACTGAGCACCTCAGCTTTTTCCATGTCTGAGGAAGCCAGTTCTCCATCCTCATTTATCAGAGGGGGAACACTCTCCTTGGTCTGTCTCGTTCTGCCTGTAGAACTCCTTCTTGTTGTTTTTTACATCCCTTACCAAGTTCAGCTCCATCTGTGCCTTGGATTTCCTGATCCTATCTACACACGCGGACAATGTCCCTATATTCTTTCCAGGCTGTACAACCCTGCTTCCACTTCCTGTACATTTCTCTCTTTTCCCTCAGTTTAAGCTGCAGGTCCTTACTCAGCCATGCTGGTCACCAGTCTCCTCTGCTCAATCTCTTCTACTGGGGGATGGAGAGCTCTTGCCAGCACTGTTCTGTTCCTATGCCCTTAAGGACAGTTCCCCAGGAGATCCTATTAAGCAGGTCCTTGAGCAGCTGGAAGTTCACTCTCCTGAAACTCAGGGTCTTGATTCCGCTGGTTGCCTGGCCCACATTCTTCCTGATCACAAACTTCACCAGGGCATGATCACTGCAGTCCAGGCTGCCTCCAATCTTAACCCCTCTAATGCTCTCCTCCACATTGGTGAGCACCAGGTCCAGTAAGGCTTCACCTCAAGTCGATCCGTCTAGTACCTGGACCAGGAATTTTTCCTCAACAGACTCCAGGAATCTCCTGGATTGTCTGCCACCCACCATGCCACTATCCCAGCAGATATCCGGGTGGTTGAAATCCCCCATCAGGACAAGAGCCTGTGAGCACACTTCCCACAGTAGAAGCAAGAAGGCCTCGTCAACAGGCTCCCCCGATCAGGTGGCCTGTAGTAGACCCCAACTACAAGGTGTCCTTTACTGGATCGATCCCTGATTTTAAACCATAAACACTCAATCTGGTCATGGCTGTTACTCAGACACAGCTCTTCCCAGTCTATCCACTTCCTAATGTAGAGGGCAACTCCCCATCCCCTGCTACCTTGTCTACCCCTTCTGAAGAGCCTGTAGCCCTCAATCACAGTGTGCCCATTGTGAGCATTGTCCCACCATGTTTCTGTGATAGTAACCAGACAATAATTTTCCAAGCACATCCTGGTTTCCAATTCCTCCCACTTATTTCCCATGTTGCATGTGTTAGTGTAAAGGCACTTCAGCTGGGCTTTCTGGCACACTACCTTTCTAGAGGGGCCCTCCCTAAAACCTCCGAAGGAAATCTGAAGTTTTCCGGCATGGCTTCCTAGAGGGACATGAAAAGGTTTCAGATGGGGGGTCGGCAACATTACATCCTCTGAGGAGTTCTGAGAAGATCCTACAGGACACTTCAGAGGTTTTTCCTTGCAATCTTCTGGCATGACAGCAACCCCAATCCTTTCTCTGTATTGCTAGACTTGAATCTCTATGGGATCTAGTATAAAATCCCAGACTACTTGCTCTACCCTAACGAGCGTCATTGCATCTCCTTCCCACTTCCTACCTTGTTTAAAGCCCTCTCAATTAGCCCCACGAGCTCTTGGGCTAGGGTCCATTTCCCTCAGAAGATAAAAAGATAAAGATTATTATGAAATAGCCTGTTAGATAAAGATTATTAAAGATAAGATTAAACAACCTCAGTCACAACTCCAGGTCTTCTGTAGCTCATACATTAGAGCATCAGTCTGAAGTCTGAAATCAGAGGTCTTACAAATGTACATTATGGCCACTCAAAAAGATGCAGTTCAGAAAGAGGACAACAAAAGAGTAACCACTCTTAAGCAATTGGTAAGGACTTCTTTTTTTCCTAAATAGTTATTAATTTATTGTGGAATACTTGTAAAGACCAAATTGTTAAGGCAAGGACTTACACTTTCATTTTGTTATTTTCAATTTAGTTACAGAGATTTGAGCTCTAGGTTGCGGCAACATCTTTAATCCAAACATCTAATACGTTTGGCTCAGTCCTAAGTTCTGAGCACTGAAGGACTCTGAAAATTTTAAAATATTGCCTGTGAAAGAACACAGGCTAGAATGTAGAAAAGGTTCTACATTCAGCTGTTGGGATATTTGTTTGTCATGCCAAATAAACCAACTGGTAAAATTCTCTCAACCATGGCTAGGTGTTTATGTATTGAAAGAGAAGAAAGCTGCCCTTGTAAACAATCACTTAAATTTTATTTTCCCTAGGCCACCCACAGTCTGTTTGTTCATCACACACAAAGACTTGCTGCAAAGTAAGCAGGAAAGTAACTTGGTTTTAATTTTCACTTTCAAATATTATGTGTAAGTAATAAAAGTAAATTTAGACCCCAAGTAAATATGCAGATGTTCAAGCACATGTTAGTTAAGAGCTTTCACAAGCAGGCCAACAGACAACAAAGAAATCCATGAAAGTTCAACATAATATCACAGAAAAGGACCATAGTAAGACATTCATAGGCTCTTTCACATAAATCCGCTAGCTGCATACACAATTATGACTCTAACTGTATCTTTAATCAAGTGTACACCAGTCTGAATGCTCCTTGTAGTAACTGAGGAAATTTGAAGGGAACGAGAATACGTAAGCATTCGGGCTTATTGATTACATCTGTTCAGCAGGGATCTGCTGCAATGACACTAAAGAGATGCACTAATAAAGAAAGATAAAGGCCTCTTGTTTTCTTCCAGTTTTTCAGATACAAGTCATTTTTCCTGGAAAAAATCCGAAGACCTCTGTTGCTATATAAACTCATATCCTTGGCTAGCTGAAGAAAGCAGCGAAATTCAGATGCCTGATAATTTAAATAGATGTCAGATCACAAGATTTCTCAGCAGGATGAGCAAAACTGAGTTTTCTATTCCACAGCTTTCTCTATATGTGTTCATAAACACTACTCCAACCCCACAAAGAAGAAAAGGGAGAGATTTATTAGAGATTTAGGCGGCTGTGAATGGAGAAGAGAAAACGTTTTTGGACAATATTTAAATACGACAGTACTTTTAAATATTAATATAAGTTTTATTAAGTTCTTTTGGATGCAACAAAATTTTGTGTGTTAGATTAATGTTATTTTAGTTCAAAGGTACCCCCTCAAAAATAAGAAACATATGTAAAATATGTCAGCCTAAGAGAATATTTAGTGTATTAAAATCATTAAAATGGAAGAGAAATAAAATTATACACTAAACATACCGTCCTGTTTCATTTGATTCTTTCTATTCTTTCCAAAAGATAAGAAAATTGCATATGTATGAAAACAAGTGTTATAATTCACAACAGTGGTGGGGGGAAGAGTGTCAAGTCAGAGCTACTAGGGACATTTGCAAGGACTTTATAAGAGATTCAGTACATATTATGAACTGTTATTTCGGCATAAGACCAAACCCTCAAGGTATCATAGCATTTCCTTAGATAGCAAGTTATTCTCCTCCAGCACTCATTTATTTTCACTCTTAACAGGCTCATTTTTGGAGTTAAAATTTAAACAGAACTTGGCAGATGGGCATCATGACATTAGTGAAAGCCTCCTATTCACAGTTAGACATAAAATATTACACATATAAATAAAAATGAAACTGTTCTTGCTTAAAAAAAGAAAAAGTAAATTAAATCCTTTGTCAAAAATGAGAAAGTACATCAGATCGTACAGATCATGGCTGCAATTCACCACAGCCACAGGCTAGAAGAGTAGGAAAAGATCTAAACATGGGAAGAAGACATGCTTTGCTTATCTGAAATGCCTAGTCAATGCTGCAGGTTCCATGCATTTTGGTATGGGAGCATTTATTTTAAGCAGCACGTAATGTCTAAGCAAGCACAGGAACAGGTGGAAGACTCAAACACAATTGTATCCCAGAAAACAAATCCAAATTACACTGTATTTTTCAATATGCAGTGCTACAGTGACAAATCACATAACTCATTGGAAAGGACCCTTCAGAAGCATGTGCTGCGAAAATCAGCATAAAACCAGCTTTGTTAGACGTTTTAGATTTTGTTTTTAAACATATTTTAATACTAATGGGCACCAAGCACATTGCAGACACTTGACTCAAAAAAGAATGCCAACAAGAATATCTATTCTTGATAGCCTATGTGTGTAAACACAAACTAATGTAAACCAGAGGAGATAAGAAACTTAAGAACAACGCCATTAGAGCACACTAGAAGCAAACAGAGCTCAATATAACATGCAAAGTCTGTAAGATTCAGTACACAAATACTAAGCTTTCTGTACTGCAATGGTCTGATACATTCATTTTGACCCAGAGTCCAGAGCTAAACTGTCTTAGCAAGACAAACAAATAGGTTAGCAATTAGGGCAAACTTTTGGAGAACACAGTAACAACATCTAAAAGCATTGCTGGGTGACAAAGAGAAAACGGCCCTGGAGATAAGAGTTTAAAGTAAAAGAGAGAACGGAATTTCTTCTCCGAATTGCACCATATTAAAGGAAAAAATAAATAAGCAACTGGCACTAGTATTGGTCTGGCATCTGCTTCAGTGTATTCAACTTGAAACGTTACTTTCATTGTCCCATTTTGAGTCAAATAAGTTTTGCCTCTAAAAAGGAAAGTTTTTTCACATGCAACTGTATAAATGTCAGAGACAAGAATCTCAAGAGAAGCTTCCAGGTTTCAAAGAATTTGTATCACTTAAATTTCATTAGAGTATTTTATTAAAAATATCTCCAAGCACTAAGGTTAACACAGTAGTCAAATGACCGAATCAGTTTCTTTATCTGTCAGCTTTTATACCATAGACCTATTCAGAGAATCAAACACAGGTGTAAACTAGTTGCAACGCAGAACATCATCGACAACAACGTGTACTGCCTCTCTGGAACAGAAATAGAGGTAACAAGTTTTTAGACTAAATCACTTCTTGATTTGACAAAAAGTATTCAGTTATTGCTTTAAACTTTGTCCAAACTGTTAGCTATAAAAAAACAAAGTATTGTATAGTTTTAGAAATAAGTGAAACATCAGGCCAAGAGTACGTTACTTCAATTTGGGTAGAGTTTCCCAGCAAAGAAGAAATTAACTATAGTAGATTTAGTAAAATCTCCCAAATACATTCATTTTATTGTTGTTTTTGTGAAAAGACTAGTTTGTATGGCAGTTTTACAAGATGGAGAATTATGCTTATTGCAAAATATATTAATTTGAATTTAATTGGAAAAAAAATGCAATACGGGAAAGACAAACAGATAGTATACTTTCACTGCAATGGAATGACCAGTGGTTTCATAGTCTTCACCTAAGGAAGAAAACTGGTATTGTTTTTAAATGCAAAATGAAATGAATATGCATACAGCTTATTATTATTATTTTGCTGAATATCTTACTTGTCCATGTAAAATTTTTCTTTGAAATCTAAGAGAATTGTGAAAGACAAATCATCTGAACATTTATAACAGAAATGGCTTTGGAACTTACACAAATAACTCCACCTCACCTAGAGGAAGATTCAATAACTCAACCACCTAATCTGAACTCCAGTTTAATGCACTGAAAGAAGGCATCCATCTTGCTCTGCTGTCTACTACGTTGAAGTACAAAGGACAGTATATGAATACTAAATAGTAAATGAATTAAAGGAATAATTACTCCTATTTCAAAAAGGAAAGGTCTTTACGAGTAATTGAATAAGATTTCACGACAATTAGTAAATAAACAAAGCTGCAGCACCACTTGGTAAATGTCAAATTAATGATTGAAAAACACATAAAATATTATCTTTCATGTGTCTTAGAGTAAGTGAATAGTCCACCTGTGTTCTAGGAAGAAATAAATCAAAATCTTTTTTTTTTTTGTCTCGAACTGCACTATTAAAAACCATAGCGAAAATTAGTACTTTTATCTTATTGTTGATACATTGTTTTAATTTAATTTGTAAATTATTTTATTTTACTTTCATAATATTATTAAAAAATTCTGAGATATGAAGGGATAGCATTCCCTCAATATTCAACTGTTCTTTTCAACTCTAATAAAATTCTATCTCCTTGTCTCTCTTCTTCCTCTGATCCATTAATCATAACATATTGATTAGCAACAGTGAGCTCCCTTAACCTTCACTTCCAATTTCTGTATCTTTATTTGATAGTGCCCTAGAAGTAACGTCATGCAACATGTTAAATAGCCAATATTAATTCTAATGAAATTAGACTGGGGAGATATCATTCTTTCATGTAGATGTTCTTTCAACTGGACGGCATGATTCTGTCATGCTGTCAACACAATGCTCAGAAGAATAGCAGTAGAATGCCAAGATAGTAATATAACCTCTGAAACCAATTAGGTTTTATTGCAGCCCTCCCCTTCACAGCCACTACCTGAACTCCTACTGAAATAAGTGGTGGCCTCACTGCTTCTATTTATACAGCAGTATTTCCCTCTGATTGCTTCTAAAGCCCACCAGTGAGTTTGGGCTTTTGATTTGATAGTGGGGATGCCTTTCTTTCTGCCAGAGGAGCAGAAGCACTACAGAAGAAAAGAGGAAGGACAACTGCATGTACAATTTCTAAAACACTTTTTCTGTTGAATGCTACCTGTAGAAAACATACGGTGTGTTGTGGTTTGTTGATAGAGTCAGATCAAATCAGGAATCACTTAAGCAATTTAGGTGCAGATATCTTGAAGTACTTTCAACACGATTTTCCTTTCCCTCAATGTACTTCACACGAACACGATGCAATAGATACGTGCTTTCAGTAAATATGTGCCTTCTTTTGAACTGGAAAAAATAAACATCTTTTGTATATCCTTTATTACTTATTACTTTTAATCTGCTTTCCAGAAAAGAAAGTAAAACCACAATACCATGTTCAAACTCTGGGAGTTCATTAAGATTCCCATTAAACACTTGTTCAGGTAAGTCTATTATGTTTCCGTAGCACGGTTTGCCTGCCACATTAACACTGCGGAAATTCAGACACACATAAATTACGTTTATATGAAAGATTTTTGAAGTGCCATATAAGATTTTGAAACAGGTACGAATTATGTTATAGTGCAGTGCCCTCCACTGGCCAAACACCCTCACTTAAAAGAGCAAAGAGTGAGAAGTTATTCTCCAAGTAAAACAAAAAACAACAGCAACAAACCACAACAGAGCAGTGTCAAATCCTTAGGAAAAGGTATCTAAATAATGGAATCAATTTATACTTACGCCAGCCTTGTTTTCTTCACAAAATTTCCTCACTGCTGAAGTAAGTATTCAAACAGCCTCTTTAAAGATGTCAAGAACAGGAGGTACTAAAAAGTGTAACTTCATATCTGACTTCATAATGACCAAAAAAACATACAATCAGATTAATAATCACTACCGCTTGCTGAATTTTTCTATACTCTATCTTCTCCAGTTTGGAAATGAATGATCCCCATACAAATTACTCCTCAAAATAAATTACAGTGAGGTGGACAGAAGCAGTTACATCAGTGCTACGTATATAACATCAACTTGAGTGTGAGGATTAATTAGTGCCAGCAACACAATGAGAGAGCTGTGAGCAAACAGTAAATGCCCTCTCTTCTTTGTTTTTGTGGGTTGCCAACTTAAAATCTTTCATCCCCATTTCTTACAAAAACTAAGATGAAAGGCTAATGCAGCTAAGCAAAAAGTAACATCTTCTGGAATATTCTGCACTTAGACCAAGAATGATGCTGTCATTTTGCCAACTCACTTCCTCTTGAGTGATTTTGCCCCTCTTTAGAAGCTGTTTGATAGCCAGAATTGCATAACGGTTACTTCAGAGATGACGCGGGCAATATTTGAAACATATTTTAAGTGACTGATCATGTTTTCAAAAGTGAAGAACACTAATGCTGTATGAAAATCAGTGAACATTTACAAAAGGTAGTACACAATGGATCTAACTGATGATTTAGAACCCTAAATTATCTCATTCTATCCCAGTAATAGGTTTATTACTAATATACCTTTCAATAGATTACCTTATCCTACATAAGATTATGTTATGGTTTTGTGATTTTTTTTGTTGTCGGTATTCCACATCATTACATCATGTAAGGTACGGGCAGTTAAAGAGTTAATTCCCTGATTACTGCAAACTACCTTTTTTGGTGTGGCCCTCTGAGGGGGAGGGGAGGAGGTGCACTCCCCAGGGGTCTTTGCGTTAGGGGGGATGGTGAAGCCGCGTGGGAGATGCGGGGTCTGTTCCTTCTTGCCCGGCGGAGAAAGCACGTGGTCCTCCTGCAGTTTACTGTGTAAGATTTTCAGCCTGTAAACTCTCTAATATAATTCTACTAGCCTCATTTTGATATATTTAATAAAGTTGGTTGTTCCTCCTCAGATTGGTGCCGCTATTTTTTTTTTTTTTTCTTTTTCCCTCTTTCCCTTTGTCTTCCCAGGTTGCAGCTCCGCGGCTTCTCTGCCGCTTTAGCCACCGGACCGCCCGAGGGCTGGCCCTTATCGCCGGCAATTTTTTTTTTTCTTTCCTTCCTCTTTTTCTCGTTTTTTTTTCTTTCGGGCCTGTTCCCCTTGTCACGGACGCAGACCCTTAGATAATACCGTGACAGATTACCAGGATTTCTAGATTTGATGGTATTCAGTGGTAGATTTTCTGGTGAAAGCGTGAACTGTTTCGTTAGGGACACTAAAAATGATAAGCTGTATAAAACTATACAGGGAAATTAAAGTAAATTGGTTTTTGCACTGATAGACTAAAAACACAGAAACACTTGACATATTCTTTGTGTCAAGGGTTATATATTGCTGGATTTTCAAGCAGATTGACACAAAATATTCTTAGCCCCAATAAAACCTTTCATTGACATCTACAGCTAGAGATAAGTACAGGAAGATGGAAATAGAGCTGAAAGAATAATGTAACACTTATTTCCACAGGCGTCCATTAACTTATAAAGGCACATACAGCATGTTCTTATCTGAGTACATGTAATCTAAAACAGCAAGTTTTCTGTTCGTTCCACTCCATATAAAATTTCTGTGTTGGTGGACAATGGAGGAAAACAGTGATTTTTTATATCTGCAATCCTGTGATAAATTTTTCCACTAAAAAAAGCAAAAACAAAGAAGACAGTGCTCCTGAATTTGTTTTTAAGAGGAATGTTAAACGTCAAGACTATACAGGAAGCATCTTCATTTCGCTATGGCAATATGGATTACAAACAAAGGTGTTATTTTCCACTCCAGTGAATGGCAATGCAAAGCCCACCCTCATTTCTGTAGATCCCTATTCTGGTGAAGTAGGGAGCAGCTTGGGTCTTCCGTGTATACTGGAGCGTCCACAAACACAAATTAAAGGGTACGTTCTTAGTCGGCTGTTAAGTATCCATAGTCACAGAAAATTCTGTTCTTCACTGAGAACTCATTTTTTCTTGTTCTCAGTGGCTGTATCAGTATTTAACGATCCTGAAACCCTATGTCACATGGCCATCAGTATCCTTGGAGTTCCAGTCTTGCCTCTTAGAATGCAGTTTTTGTTTGCTTGCTTTGTTTTTAGTAAGAGAGAAAATTGCATAGAAAAAGTGGAGTAAGTTCAAAAAGCTTTCTTTATATCCATTTACAAGACAAAGCGCATACTTTGAACTTCCTGTCAGAAGGGTCTCAGATGTCTCAAAAGGTCTTAACATAGATGAAGGCAGTAATGAACTAAAAAGAAAAAAAAAAAAAACTTACAGTTCATAGTACTACAATAGCATTGTTACCACTGATATAATTTCTTTTTTTTATTTTGTTCTGGTTTTTTCGTTTACTGTGATGTCACAGAGATCTAATTCACCTGTGGAAAAACACAGATGACGGTCTGAACACGTGACTAGCCTGTGAGAGAATGCGAGAATGAGCCCTTCCTCACAGGGCATCTCTGATATATTGTGTTATCTCTCATATAACCATATCTCTGACCCTACCCAAACCATTACACTAACACTAGCACTAGTTCCTTAACTCCATCTCTTAACCTAACTTAAAACTTAAACCTTAATCCTAACAAACCCCAAACCCTAACTTAAATCTAACTATAACCTGATCACATTCCTAACTCTATCTCTAACTGCAAAGTTTCTTCTAAGCCTACCTGGTAGGCTTAGGAAACCTGGTACTAACCCTAACCATTACCCTAAAAATATTAATAACGTAATCCTAACCCTAACAAACATTAAAGCTTATCCCAAATCTAAAAGAAACCCTAACCCGAACCCTAAAAATAACACAAAGCCCAAAACAAACTAACGCTAACAAAAACATAACACAAAAAGAACCCTAACCCTACTGCTAACAAAGTCCAAACACTCAACCTAGCCGAAAGCCTAACCCTAACCCTAAATTTAAAACTGAACCTGAAAATAACCAAAAGCCTAAACAAAATCCAAATCCTAACACAAATGAAGTCTGACTCTAAAGCTAAACTTACATTGACCCTATCCCTACCTCTAACTTAAATGTAACATTAAGGCTAAAGCCATGCCTAGCTCTAACACAAATACTAACTCTAACTTTAAAGCGATAATCCAAACCCTATTCAAAAACTAGCCCTGCTCCAAACCTAACCATAGTCTCCACGACACCATCAACTAACACAAGCCCTACACCTAAACTTAAGTCTAACCCTGAGCTTCTGTCTAATCCTAACCATACACTACCCATTAGCAAAACGTTAATTCTAACAAAAAGTCTAAAATGTAAGCCTAAACCTATCCGAAATACAACTCAAATCAAAACAGAGCCCGGACCCAGTAACTACACCAAAGCCAAACCCTAACTCTTAACTCAAAATCTAAACCTATCTCTAAACCTAAATATAAAAATAAACTGAAATATAACAAAAAGCTTCACCAAAACCCTAACTTTAACCATTATCCTAAGAAAAGAGTAATCCTATCTTTAACATTCCAGCTCCAATGCTCTTAAGAGGAAAACTGGTGGTTCGTTTCCATCACTAATGAATGGCTTACAGAAAGATATCACAGACATACACACTCAAACAGCTTCAGATTGTATCAAAGCCTTCAAGGTTTACAGAACTACCAGAACAAATGTTGCCTAAAAAGAGTCAGAGCTGATACTGGCATACTTTGTAAGAGTTTTATCTGTATGAAACAAAGATAGTTGTTTCCACAGTTCCCTTTTTTTTCAACAATGGCTCAGTCCTCACAGTTCCAGCATCAAGTCATGTAAATGACAGATTGTGTTAACAGCATCAGCAGCCCTTAAATGTTTCTTCCTGTTGTAATTCAGCAACACACAATACTGCATTTCGACAAAAAATATAAAAAATAAGTATAAAAATAAACCTATCTATTACCAAAATCCTAATACCCTAATGATGACCCGAAACCAAAACGAAGAGTGATACTAACCCTAACCCCATCCTGAACCCTAAACCTAACCCTAAGTCCCTTCCCCTAAAACTGAAGGAAAGATGAAATTCTAAAAAAAAAAGCCTAACTAACATTAAAATGAAACCTCTACCTAATTCTAGATCAATTCCTAACCCTAACTTAAAAAAAAAAAGGCTAATCCAAATGCTGCACATACTTTAGCCCTACTCCAGCCCTAACGCTGTTCCTAACCATACCATTACACTACGATGAGACTTAGCCCTAAACCTAATGCAAACTCCATCAAACAAACCCCTACTTTTCGTCTTAAGAGCCTTGTGGCTGGAATGTGGGGTAATTTCAATAGTGCACATATGCCTTTGCCCTCAACTCTTCCATCATTAAATTAATTGTGGAAGAACCTGTAGTCTTTCCATTGTTTTTTTGTTGGTACTTGTTTTGTATGTTTGTTTTTGCATATATGGGTTTTACGTTTCTGTTGCTTTTGTTGTTTTGATGAGAAGCTATTGCATCGATTTCCTGCCCAACAAATTTCAGCTAACTTCATTTCAGTTTTGATGTGCTTCCCTCAGTCTGTATTCATTGTGTGCTTCAACGCTGAGAGCTGACATTTGTCACATCCTTTTTTTTCTTAAGAGATCTGATCGTGGTGGTAGCCTCAGTTATTGTTCTGATCATAGTACCTAATGGTGAGTTGTTTGCCACCTCTGCAATAAGGTATGTCCTTCTAGTGACTCTAGCTCTTCAGACCTACAGAGATATAAACCTGGTATAGGAAAAATTACATGAAAGCACTGGACAGCGGAAGACTGTGCTATTGCGCTTGGTCCTGGGAAACAGGAGTGCAGAAACAAGGTATTTGAAGAATGGAAAGGATGCCAAACCAAGTAGAAACAACTTAAGAAACATTACATCCTACGTGAAACACCAAACATCTCTCTTTACTTCAGTTTATATAAGAAGTAATCCAGACAGCACTCAGTTATACACTGTTAAAGTATGAATAATTACTTTGTTTAAGATGTAATTATGTTTTAGAGGATTTGCTGGGCACAAGCACCTCATACTATACATGAAGAAGAAACGTGATTTCTAGGACGTTTGCTCAGCTTGCATCAAGCACTGTAAGCTTACGTTGGGAAACTAATTGAATAAATAGAAGAACAGAATTATAGGATAAGCGTACTTCCCAATTCTTCTAACTTAAACTGCAAGATGCAACCTTAACCTGCCTTTCTTCTTAATAGCCTCTGATTTTCACCTGCCATCTGATAACCAGGATTTATCTCCACCAATCTAGCTGTGTACATGAACATGAACAACATATCAGGTAAGTATAAGGAATTTTTAAGGTATCCTGTTAACTTAGAATATTAATCTTTACATTATAATAAAACCCATTTAGCAGAAGAGGAGGGTGCATGTGACAATCTCAAAGATTTTGTTGTTTTTAAGCAACTTTGCGTGAAGGGCTTTAATGAGAAGGCTTGCTGTGTACTGGCTTATGAATACAAGTAGCTTTGGACTCAGTGAGATCTTTCCTGGTGTTAAATTATTGTCACTCTCCTGCAACCCAAGATGCTTTCTGTCAGAGAAAGTTAACCCATTCCTCTGCTGTTATGTTATGTCTTTCCTTTTTTATCCTTTTAGGGCATACTCTTATGGTCATGTTTGCACTACCTTTAAGTACCAGAAATCCCAGAAAACGTGGATCCACCCGTATTGGGCTGTTTTCTTTTGGAGTGAAGCTGCAAGCTCTAGACGATTCAGTTGTGACAGGATAACATTTATCCCCTGCAGCAAGTAGGAAAAAATAAAACTTAGAAGTTACAGCACGGAGTCCTATAGCTACTGTGCTTGCTGCTTTAAGAAGTTGATACAACTGGCCTTCTTCAAAAATTAATTACGCTTTCCAGGAAATGGGTTTATGCATATTCAGAGACTGTGCACCCAGAGTTTTACATTCCTGTTTTATGTTTTAAATCTGTACTTTAAGATTTCAAGCATGTAACATAGTCATAACATCTTAGAAGCAACAGAGACAGGAAAATCAGGACCTGCCACTGGGTCAAGGCACAAAGAGCTACATCTTGCAATTGTACACGGAAGCTATCTAATTATTGCGGAGGGGACTCTCTCACATCTGAGCATTAGCAAACAATGAGCTATTACTTTGCAAAAGTGCACTGGTGCACACATATTTTCTTGTCTTTTAATTTATTCTTGATTTGCATTTTAATTAACAGAAAATCTTACAAAGCTTTTCAGATATTTAAAACTACTATTCCAATGGTACATCAAATAAATAAAGTTTTTATCAGTCACTGATCTGTTCTTTAATAATCAGTATTATTTTGTACTTCCCTCAAAAAAAGATGGCAGTTGATCATTTGACTGTCAAACGTGACAGCTCAGAAAGCGTGCTTGGTGAAAAAAAGGAAAAGTTCCATCTTTCAAGTTTGAGTAGAACCAGTGACTGAAGGACAGCACCAGTTACTGTAGCCCAGAAGAATGCATTTAAAATGGGATTGAAATAAGATGACTGAATAATAAGTAGTCATAATAATTCTAATATTAATAATGAGGGATAGCAGAGTTTAAATATTCTAGTAGAAAAATTTCAGATAGCTAATTCATTTTTATTCCTTTTCTACTCTTCACTACTTTGTTTTGATGATAAGCCAGTAAAATGAGTGTAGTGAAGAGAAGTTCATTGAAGAAAGGGTCAAAGTAGTAGTAGAAGTAAATATTTCGCTTGAATAAATGGGTAGAGGAATCATACAGGTAACTGTTTTTCTTTAGCTGAAAACAGTCAAAATTTATGATTCAGATATCTTCCTATAGTCACCTATTTCCAGTCAGATGATTTTTTGAACGTACACAAAAAGGACTTCAATAATATCGTGTTTACTTTCTTTTTGCTTTTGGCAGCTAGAGGAAAATGTATGCTAATTTCATTAGCAAAGTTTGAAGCGCTGGAAAAAAGGTGTTTGAGAATCATCAACCGGAAAACAATGCAACTCTCCTCTTAGACGTGATCTAAACAGATGATCTAATTGAGTCTTCCTGGAGCTTATGATGCAAGCACAGGTTGCGTTTGTGCTATCATTTTTCTCTGATACAACAGTACTTCAGTGAACGCAGTCATTTCTGCACTGGCACAGCAGTATTGATCACAACAACAAGTTTTATTTAATATCCTATTTTTCATAGAGGGGAGTCTGGTTTGTCCAGATACTTCACATGCTTCATGTAAGGAGGCATCTGGTGACTATTAGGATCAGTTCTTTTCATATGTCAGGTACTGGAACATTAAACAGAATAGAATAGAAATGTAAAATTGCTCAGGTTGGAAAATACCTCCAAAATCATTAAGGTGTGTCATGAGAACAGCTTTTCTATAAGGTGAGAAATGCCTTTCATGTAACTTAAACAGATATAAGACCAATTACAGAATGCGGGGCTTGTTGTCAAATGAAAATAAAGAAGAAGAGTAGACATACTGTTGTTGAAGACAAGATGGCAAAACAGATGCCTCAGCTCAGTGTAACATAAGGGTTTGGGCAAGCCCGTCTTACAGGTTTGGAACTTTGTGTCTATTTTCCAGATTTATGTTCTGGAGTTTTCAAGCTTTTCATTTATGTAAAACTAGCCTTCAGGACCAAATTTTCCTTTGGTCCTGAAATCATCTGACTGATTTAACCAGCTCCTAAAATGCCCTTAGGAATCATGCACCAACTCCATGGATAAAAAACACTGATCTCCGTTTTCAAAAAAAAATCAGCATCTTCACTTTATTGGTCTTAAGCCAAAATAACAGTTCATAATATGTACTGAATCTCTTATAAAGTCCTTGCAAATGTCCCTAGTAGCTCGGACTTGACACTCTTCCCCCCACCACTGTTGTGTATTATAACACTTGTTTTCATACATATGCAATTTTCTTATCTTTCGGAAAGAATAGAAAGAATCAAATGAAACAGGACGGTATGTTTAGTGTATAATTTTATTTCCCCTCCATTTTAATAATTTTAATACACTAAATATTCTCTTAGGCTGACATATTTTATGTATGTTTCTTATTTTGGGGAGAGGGCAGCAACTTTGAACTAAAATAACATTAATCTAACGCACAAAATTTTGTTGCATATGAAAGAACTTAATAAAACTTATATTAATATTTAAAAGTACTGTCGTATTTAAATATAGTCCAAAAACGTTTTCCCAAAGACCATGCTCCTTCTAGCAAGCATGAACTCAAGAAAATTTCTTTCACTGACGTAAACATAACATCTGACCAATAATTATTTCATGAGTTAATCATCTTTTCTGTGCCTTTAGGTCACATACTGTGGCTGACAAGAGTTATATTCATCAGCATAAAGCCATAGAATTATATCTAGATGCTCTGAACTACGCAAGCCTACCTGTATGCTCCAATGCTCCAATTCACACATGAAATTTACTCCAGATTTCCTAAATCTTTCACTAAAATTGTCCATTAGCAAGAGCGTAACTTATTCAAGATCTCATCAAAACACAATATGGTGCTGTTCTGAATGCAGATTCTAACACACTTATTCCATGAAATAAGAATGACCACAAGCTTTTGCCAAAGCCAAGTTATCATTAAAGATCGTTTACCATCGGTTCTTCTAATTCTGCAATCTTTTCAGCTTCTACCAGATGACACACAGTGTAAAATACAGACTTTTCAAGCCGCATTAAGACCAGCTTTCAAGATGAGAAATCTATTTACTGGCACCTCCTATCCAATTTAGGAAGAATAAGATTTAAAAAAGAAATCTTAACATGGTGCCCCAATATCCTGCAATAAAGTCTCGCATTAGAAAGAACAAAATTTATACAGATAAAATGTAGATATTACATTCCATTTAAGTCAAAGCTTATGTTCCCGGAAGAGTGTATAATAAATTTAGCTGTAAAATACCAGCGTCCTTTATTGCAAAAGCTGTCAATCTTGAATAACACTCATCCTTGCTTATGATCGAGACTATCATACAGGAGAAATATCGAGATCGGGATTAGGATTAGTGATCTGTTTCAGGATAGGGTTAGGGTTGGGATCCGGGCTGGGGTAAGTTTTCGGTTTAGGGCTGGGGTTAAGCTTAGAGTTCAGCTTAGTGTTGTGGCATGGTTTGGTTTTAGGTTTAGCGGATGTGTTTGGGGTTGGTGCTCCGTATAGGGTGGTGTTAGGTTTAGGGTTATATTTAGTATTACTGTTAGATGTAGGGTTAGGGTTAGGTTTATGGTTTTTCCTGGTTTAGGGATAGGGTCAGGTTAGGGTTAGTTTTAGGTTTAGGGTTAGGATTAGGGTTAGTGTAAGGTTTAGGGTTAAGGTTAGGGTTAGGGGTAGAGTTAGGGATAGGTTTAGGGTCAGTGTTAGGGTTAGGGGTAGTGTTAAAGAATCGGATTAGGTTTGTTTAAGCTTAGGTATAGCGTTAGGGTTATGGTAGGGGTTCCGGTTAGTGTTAGGGTTCGGGTTAGGGAGAACAGACAAGGGTTAGCGTTCGGGTTAGTGCGTTAGGGATAGGGTTAGGTTAGGGTTAAGTTTAGAGCTAGAGTTAGGGTTCGGGTTAGATTTAGGATTAGGTTTATGGTTAAGTTTCAGGTTAGGGCTGGGGTTGGGGTAGGGTTAGGCTTAGATTTGGGGTTAGGGTTAGGCTTCGGGATAGGTTTGAGATTGGGGCTAGGGTTAGGGTTCGGGTTAGAGTTAGGGTTGGGTTAGGCTTCGGGTTAGAGATAGGTTCATGGTTAGGGTTAGGACTGTGGTTAGAGTTGGCATTAGGGTAACGGTTAGGATTAGGGTTATGGTTTCGTTTAGGGTTAGTCCTATGCTTGGTGTGAGGGTTATGGTTTCGGTTGGGTTTGGGGTGGGGTTAGTGTTCGGGTTAGTGCTGGATTTTGCGATAGGATTGTTTTAGGGTTTGGTTTGTGGGATTGGTTTAGGGTTGCTGACAGGACAGGGTTAGGGTCAGGGTTAGGTTTAGGGTTATTGCTAGGGTTAGGGTTAGGGTTATTGCGAGGGTTAGGGTTAGGGTTACGACTGGGTTGAAGGTTAGTTTCAATGGATGGTCTGGGGTTAGAGTTGTTTTTGGGGTTAGGTTTATGTTAGGGTTAAGCTTAGGGTCAGGGTTAGGGTTAGGGTTAGGGTTGGCTTTAGGGGTTATGGTTAGGGTTAGGGTTGCTTCAAGGTTAGGTTTATGGGCTTTGCTGGGTTTAGTGTTAGGGTCAGGTTAGGGTTACCTTTAGGTTCAGGGTTAGGATTAGGGTTAGAGTTAGGTTTAGGGTTAAGGTTAGGTTCAGGGTTAGGTTACTGGGTTTTGCTGGGTTTAGGGTTCGGGTTAAGGTTAGGGTATGGGCTAGAGTTAGGTTTAGGGTTAGGGGTTAGTATTAGCCTTTGGGTTGGGGGGTTAAAGAATCGGATTATTTTAGTTCTAGCTTAGGTATAGCGTTAGGGTTGTGGTATGGGTTCCGGTTAGGGAGCTCCGTTAGAGTTAGGGTTCGGGTTAGGGAGAAGAGATGAGGGTTAGCGTTCGGGTTAGTGCGTTAGGGATAGGGTTAGGTTAGGGTTAAGTTTAGAGCTCGAGTTAGGGTTCGGGTTAGATTTAGGATTAGGTTTACGGTTAAGTTTCAGGTTAGGGCTGGGGTTGGGGTAGGGTTAGGCTTAGATTTCGGGTTAGCGTTAGGCTTCGGGGTAGGTTTGATATTGGGGTTAGGGTTCGGGTTCGGGTTAGAGTTAGGGTTGGGTTAGGCTTAGGGTTAGAGATAGGTTCATGGTTAGGGTTAGGGCTTTGGTTAGAGTTGGCATTAGGGTAACGGTTAGGATTAGGGTTAGGGATTCGTTTAGGGTTAGTCCTATGTTTGATGTGAGGGTTATGGTTTCGGTTGGGTTTGGGGTGGGGTTAGTGTTCGGGTTAGTGCTGGATTTCGCGATAGGATTGTTTTAGGGTTTGGTTTGTGGGATTGGTTTAAGGTTGCTGACAAGACAGGGTTAGGGTCAGGGTTAGGTTTAGGGTTATTGCTAGGGTTAGGGTTAGGGTTATTGCGAGGGTTAGG